>NC_048300.1:54310130-54537641 GCF_013100865.1 Trachemys scripta elegans | reverse complement strand
GGGGGCAGCGAGAAGCGGCGTGGGTGAGGGATGTGCTGGCCGTGGCTTCCCGCCGCCCCCATTGGCCCAGGACGGCGAACCGTGGTGAGTGGGGGCCGCGATCGGCCGAATCTGCCGCATCAGCAGGTAAATAAACTGGCCCGGCCCACCAGGGTGCTTACCCTGGCGAGCCGCATGCCAAACGTTGCCGACCCCTGATCTAGACCATCCCTGACAGGTGTTTGCCTAACCTGCTCTTAAAAACCTCCATTAATGGAGATTCCACAACCTCTCTAGGTAATTTGTTCCAGTGCTTAACTACCTTGACAGTTAGGAAGTTCTTCCTAATGTCCAACCTAAACCGCCCTTGCTGCAACTTAAGCCCATTGCTTCTTGTCCTGTCCTCAGAGGTTAAAAAGAACATTTTTTCTCCTTCTTCCTTGTAACAACCTTTTATATACTTGAAAACTTATGTCCCCCAACCCCCAGTCATCTCTTTTCCAGACTAAACAAACCAATTTTTTTTTCAGTCTTTCCTCATGTTTTTTAGACCTTTAATCATTTTTGTTGTTCTCCTCTGGACTTCTCCAATTTGTCCCATCTTTCCTGAAATGTGGCACCCAGAACTGGACACAGTATTCCAGTTGAGACCTTATCAGCATGGAGTAGAGCAGAAGAATTACTTCTTGTGTGCTTGTTCTGAGTAACAACTGTTATGAACTTGTAAAAAGCAACAGAGGGTCCTGTGGCACCTTTAAAACTAACAGAAGTATTGGGAGCATAAGCTTTTGTGGGTAAGAACCTCACTTCTTCAGATGCAAGTAATGGAAATTTCCAGAGGCAGGTATAAATCAGTATGCCTCTGGAAATTTCCATTACTTGCATCTGAAGAAGTGAGGTTCTTACCCACAAAAGCTTATGCTCCCAATACTTCTGTTAGTTTTAAAGGTGCCACAGGACCCTCTGTTGCTTTTTACAAGTTCATAACAGTTGTTACTCAGAACAAGCACACAAGAAGTAATTCTTCTGCTCTACTCCATGCTGATAAGGTCTCAACTGGAATACTGTGTCCAGTTCTGGGTGCCACATTTCAGGAAAGATGGGACAAATTGGAGAAGTCCAGAGGAGAACAACAAAAATGATTAAAGGTCTAAAAAACATGAGGAAAGACTGAAAAAAAAATTGGTTTGTTTAGTCTGGAAAAGAGATGACTGGGGGTTGGGGGACATAAGTTTTCAAGTATATAAAAGGTTGTTACAAGGAAGAAGGAGAAAAAATGTTCTTTTTAACCTCTGAGGACAGGACAAGAAGCAATGGGCTTAAGTTGCAGCAAGGGCGGTTTAGGTTGGACATTAGGAAGAACTTCCTAACTGTCAAGGTAGTTAAGCACTGGAACAAATTACCTAGAGAGGTTGTGGAATCTCCATTAATGGAGGTTTTTAAGAGCAGGTTAGGCAAACACCTGTCAGGGATGGTCTAGATCAGGGGTCGGCAACGTTTGGCATGCGGCTCGCCAGGGTAAGCACCCTGGTGGGCCGGGCCAGTTTATTTACCTGCTGATGCGGCAGATTCGGCCGATCGCGGCCCCCACTCACCACGGTTCGCCGTCCTGGGCCAATGGGGGCGGCGGGAAGCCACGGCCAGCACATCCCTCACCCACGCCGCTTCTCGCTGCCCCCATTGGCCCAGGACGGCGAACCGCGGTGAGTGGGGACCGTGATCGGCCGAACCTGCCGCGTCAGCAGGTAAATAAACTGGCCCGGCCCACCAGGGTGCTTACCCTGGCGAGCCGCGTGCCAAACATTGCCGACCCCTGCTCTAGATAATACTTAGTCCTACCTTGAGTGCAGGGGACTGGACTAGAAGACCTCTCGAGGTTCCTTCCAGTCCTATGATTCTATTCATAGGTTAGCCTTTTCTTTATACAGCTGGTGTCTTTGATATTCAGAGACGGCGAATAGGTAATCAGCAGACAGTGCTTCTCTCCTCAGAGTGTACTATCCAAAGGTTGGGTCTGGAGGTGGGAATTTGCATTTGCTTCCCTTGAGTATTTCCTAGGAAACCCACTCAACTTTGTTTGCCCCAAAAGTTCCTTGTTGTCTGGCATGTAGTTTTGACACTCATAACTAAGTCTGCGTGTCTGTCACGGAGATCATGGAAGTCACGGGAGGGGGCTCAGGGCTGGGGCAGGGGATTGCGGTGCAGGGTGGTGCTTACCTCAGGGGTGGGGCTCCCTGAAAGTGGCTGGAATGTCACTGCAGCTCCTAGCTGGAGGGGCTAGGGGCTCGGCGCGGTGCCACCCACAGGCACCACCCCCACATCTCCCATTGGCTGTGGTTCCCAGACAATGGGAGCTGTGGAGCTGGAGTTCATGGCAGGGGCAGCGCGTGGAGCCTCCTTAGCCTTCTGTCCCACTAGGATCTGCAGGGATACATGCAGATGGGTAGGGAGCCTGCCAGCCCCACCAACTCTCTCCCCCCCCAGCACGAGCAGGATTCCCAGGTCACGCACCACTGCCTGGCTCCCTCCCAGCACCAGCAGTGGTCCTGGGCCGCGTGCCACCGCCTGCCCCACCCCACCAGCAGGAGTCCCGGGCCGCATGCTGCCAGTGTATTTATTCCTATTATCTTAAATGAACTTAGAGCTGTTTTGGAAAGTTTAAAAAATTTTCAACAAAAAGGGACAAATTGTCCCTGAAAATGTTCCCATTTTTGACAAGCTCTAAATTAACTTCCTTTAAAAGGCAATCATATCTAATGTGGGTTACACCTCTGCGTCATCCCATCAAGAATAGACAGGCTAGGTATGATTCAGTGGTGTGGAACTGAAATACCCTCAGTCCTTTTAAGAACAAATAATGTATCTGGAGTGTAGCTTGGCTCATTAACCCTCCTTCTAATTGCTTTCATTATGATCAGACAGAGTGGATGGCTTTATTTGGAAGGTCTATTCACTCTCTCCCTTTCCCTTGGTATCAGGCAGGCAATGGGGCAGGGTCCCAACCAAACGATGTTCTCGATGTTCTGACACAGTACCGAGGTCTCTCCTGGAGGTGAGTGCCCTAAAATTCTGGCCCATCTAAATGTTTGTTTTTGTCCTTGGAGAAACTGTCATGGTCTCTGAACTCTGGGCCCTATGGCTGCTGAGATACATTTCTCGTCTGGCATAAGAATCTCACTTGGCTACTACTAAAAACACTGGAGAGAGCCTGTTGTGACAGGCTGACAATGTCCTCCTGAAATACCCTAGCCAGTTAGCAGGTTTTGATCTTACTAGGAAATAGTTAAGTGGGTTTTCCTGACTCAGGTCAGGTCATAGTCACCTGCCTCTGAATATAAAGGAAGTGCTCTCCTGAGAGGATCTAAGGTGTGAGCTGAGCACTCCAGCCTGGGGAGGAGCCTTGAGCTAAACGTAGTTCTTATTCATTTGTGGTGATAAAGCCAAATCCAAAGAGGGGAGTGAGTTTGGCTTCACTCTCTGTGTGGACTTTGTTTTAGAGCAGGCTGGGAGTGGCACCTGTTCACATCTGTGTTCTTGATACGGAATAAGATTTTCATTCATTTGAACAAACTTCAGCCCTCATTCCAAAGCTCCAGCCTTGCATATGCACACCTCCCATCCAAAGTCAATGGGAATTCTACCCGCAAATGGACTGCAGAATTGGGTCCTCATTGCTTCTCTCACTCCACACAAGGTCAATATTTCTCCTGACCCTTTCCCCACTCTAGCTACATTATACAATGCAGCCACCAGTTACAATCAGTACAGGCCTAGGCTTGTACATCTGGCACTGATATTTACTACACAGTTCAAAAGCACCATATTGAGAATAACGGTATTCTCTATTTTTTTGTAACTATGAAAACTTTTGTGATTTAACTGTAATCGCAGCATGTTTTCCCCATCATTTCTCACTTGTGCATTTGTAATTAGAAATATCAACCGTGTGGTGTATTAAAATGCCCTCATTCCAGATTAAAGGAACACTGTTAAAGTAATATAGGCCCAACTTTTTAGGCTTTATTTTTTAAGGGAGAATTTCAAAAGAAATCTTCATAAAAATCTAATAAACACTTTTTAATAATGTAACATTCCACATTATTAGAAGCAAAATTACAGGAGAATTATTAGTGCAGGAGAAAGTGTAAATGTATATAAAGAGAAACTTTATATACATTTCTCTGACCAGTCTAGTTTCTTTCTTCAAACTGAGTGAAATGGAAAAATATATATATACAGTGATCACCCTTTAATCCAGTAACCTCAGATTTATGAACACCTTGTGAATGGAGGTTGTTTGTAACTCTGAACAAAATGTTATGGTGATTCTTTCAAAAGTTTACAACTGAACATTGACTTAATACAGCTTTGAAACTTTACTACACAGAAGAAAAATGCTGCTTTTAGCCATCTTAATTTAAATGAACAAGCACAGAAACAGTTTCCTTTTTTTTTTTTTTAAGTAGCTTACATTTAACATGGTACGGCACTGTATTTGCCTTTTTTTTTGGTGGGGGAGAAGTCTCTGCTGCTGCCTGATTGCATACTTCCAGTTCCAAATAAGGTGTGTGGTTGACTGGTCAGTTCATAAGTATGGTATTTGTAACTCTGAGGTTCTCCTGTCTTTACAATGTTACTTATTTACTAACATTACCAGTATACAGGCATAGTATGAATACTATAGTCATGATAATAACTCACAAAGGATAATTGTATATATTTTAAAGGGAAACACTATAGCAGAAATGGTGGCAACTACATTCAATGTTTAAAATTCTCTAATTTCTTTCACTGAAAAGTTTTTGACATTCTGTTTAAATGACACCTTTGATTTTCTTGTGGTGAACGTGCAATGTGAGGTATGCACAGAGTCCGTCTTTAACAAATTTTATAAACAGTAAGGACGTGCAGCCTGTAATTTGCTTCGTATGTGTATGTATGCACAGAAACACCATTAGGGGAAACTCTATTACTTATTCTAATACCTTAGAAAGTAAATACTGTTGACTAAAATTTTTGAAATATTTTGTTTATTTCCATATAACAGTGTTGGAGGAGATGAAAACATAACCACAGTCACGACACTAGCAAGTAAGTGCCTGTTTTCCTAACCTTGGCATATTTTTGAGCTGTTTAATAATTTAAAGAACAGACATGAAGAAAGGTTTACAATTTTGCAGCACGGCACACTCAATCACTTTACATTCACTATCTAATGGTGAATAAACTTTGCTTAACAGCCACCACAGTAATTTGCTGTGCATGACATAACAGTATGTTTTGTAATTCCCTGGGAATTCAATATTATTATCGGTATATTATTCTGTCTGAGGTACTTTGGGAATGGCTGAATCAAATTGTTTTAGTCCTTAGAATACAGAGACTACTTACATAACTTTTCTCCTTTGCCCATTAAAAAAAAATCTTAAATGGAGCCAAGCTGCAAGATTTGAATTTCATATGCCTGAATGTTCAAGGGTGATTGGATTTGGAAGGTTTTCAGCTCACTATAAAAGATAAGATCCATTTACAAAATTCAGATCCAGATTAGCACTTTAGTTTTTAACAACTCCAAAGATCTGGGAAGTTTGAACAGAGGGTTTGATCCAAACATATCTCTAAATTTACTGTATGTAAGAGTTTGTAACTTGATTAATATTACATAGTCTTGTATTACTCAGCAAACTGATCAAAATGACATTGCCGGGTATACTGCCCATGTTGTGCAACAAGTTGAAATAGACATCTGCATTCATTAAACTGAGTAATCTGGAGGTGAAACAATAATTGAGTGGTGAGATTTTTTCACCCACAGTATATTAACAGTTACCTTCAAGTTATTAACTGAGATCTGCTAAAGTCCTTCTGGGGCAAGTTCTGGTTTTAGACTCCAGCTCATTACCTGCTGAATTAAGTTACATTTCATGGATCTCTTCTTTTCCAGATATTCTTCGTGAGTTTAATCCTTCCCTTCGAGGGTACTCCATTGACAAAGGGAACCAGGACTCATCTAATGCCTTCCTGAATCAGGCTGTGGCAGGAGATCGCTCAGAGTAAGTGAGGACAGATAAAAGTGCCAAACCTGGAACGTTCTTACAGGTCTGTGAACACTCCAAATGTCAGTGGTTTAGACATAAAATGGAATTTAGACACCCCTAATGTGTGATTTTGAAAACTTGGCCAATAAAATGTGCAGAACCCAAACTCGTCCTCTGTACTTCATCTCTAGCCTGACAGCTAAGAAATTTGCTAAGGGCCAGTGTGGCTTTCCTAGTCGTAGTAAAGGAAATCTTAGCAGTAACAATATAATATTTTGCCCTTCTATAGTACTTTCATCCAAGGAGCTCAAAGTGCTTTACAAACATTGACTAATGAAGCCTCATAGCCCTATAGTGAAATAAATTGTTATTCCCACTTGACAGAGGAATGTGTGGGAGGAGGGGCGGAAGAAATCCTGGTCCCATTGAAATCAGTGGGAGCTTTGCCATGACTTCACTGGGAACAAGATTTCATCCAGGAATGCTAAGGGACAGAGAGGGTATTGAGCAGCCGAAAGTCAGGCCATGGCAGAGTTTGGAATAGAACCCAGTTAGACTACGTTCAGTCTTCAATGAAATTCATGTCAACCCTTTCTCTTCTTATTGTAAAGGTTCTTTGTTTATATTAATACATCCAAAGGGCTAGTAGTTCCTTTTTTCTGCCCTTTTTCCTGGATTTGGGAATTTATATATGTGTCAGTGTGTACTGCGCAGGTTGATGCCATATAACTTCTTAGAACAGTTAATCTCACACAGAGAGAGAACTCCCAGTAAGTGAGAGATCTCTATGGCTGCTATCACTCAAAGAGATTATCCTGGTCGGCTGTATCCTTCCAGTTGTCTGTAGGTTGAAACAAAATAAAATCGAAGTATAAAGAGGGGATTTTTTTTTAAAAAAAGGTGTAATTACAAGAAATGAAAGACTGTTTCTGAATGCAATTCACTGGGAGGCCATTTTTTAAATTCCCTTAAACCTGCACAGCTCGCAGTGACTTTTCATCCCATTGGAAAGGGCTGGATTTCTCTGTCTCTCTCACAGCTCATTGTCACTTTTCTAACAGCACTGGTCATCGGCAGAGATGATGGAAGGCAATCTCACAGTGGCACTTCCAGCCACCAATAGTCCAGGGAGGGTATGACTGAACTCTAGTCTTAAACTAACACACTCTGCTATTTGAGATCCTTTAGCATGGGTAACCTTTTGCCTGACCAGGAACCATCCTCTTAAAGCTAAAACCTTCAAATACGCTGAATTACAATAGGCCAGTCTCACCCCAAATGTATTTCCCTCTTCAATCGGGGATGCTGCACTATGTTGCCCTCACACAGCACCCACAGTGCCAGATGCCTGATGGATGCTAAATGTTTCTTCACTGTTTCTCCAACTCCAGATGTGGCTTATTTCTGTAACTATATTTAGTCCAATAAAAGCTGCAGCTGGAGTCTTCAGTTCAATACCACGTTGTTTGAACGGGTTGTCATGGCCTCTGCTCATTCATCTGCTTTTCTCAATGCCCTGTTCATCATGAAATGTTCATCAGTCGTCTTCTTCTTTTTTAATATTTAGGAATGTCCCTTCGCAGGCGAGGAGACTGGTGGACCTGATGAAAAATGATACTGTGAGTCTTGGCTGGCATGAATATCTTTAAGTAGGATGCAGCTGTCTTGGGTCATTAGTCTCTAACAGTACAGCAGATCAACAGTAGATGTCAGGCAGAAATCTATGGGTAAGGCAGTGATAAAATGGATAGAATGCAACATCCCTCCGTGCAGTGTATGTTTCGGCATACCATCAAGTAGGGCTTTTTGTCTTCATTACATAAAGGGTTTTTTTACAGTGAGATAACTAATGCATGCTAGTTACCTTGCTGTAAAATCCAAGTGGAGACACATTTTTACCATTAAGAAGCTAGGCAACTTGGTCTACGCAATACCCCAGCTGGTGGTTGACTTTGTAGAGCTTAATTCACAATACAACTACAGCACCTTGCCTCCCTAGCTAACATGTTAGTTATCCTGTGGTTTTAAAAAAAAAAAGCCCAACTTCTTTGCAGTGAAGACTTTAGTCTGAGTTCCCACAGCAGTTGCCTCCAGCCATCACCTTTCTTGGAGTGTTGTCCTGTTGTTCCCTCCCTCCAAACCAGGGCCTTACATTGCAGACCTTTTCAATTAACTAACTGTGATCACCTCATCAGATCTGAACTGCAGTTGTGTCCCCTGAGAGAATGACAGGATTAGCCAGTGACCAGCCAGTTATCACAAAGTTTGTTTTATTCAGAACAAAAACATTTCAGAGAAAGCATATCTTAAAAACAATAAACAGCTTATACACATGCCTAACTTACTAAGTGGTCACCCATCTTCCACATGGAGACCTGGAAGATCTAAAAATACTTCAGGTCTTCTGCAGGGCCTGTGTCTGTGGTCACAGTCTTATGTCAGTTCTTGATAGTGTCTGACTCTCCTCAGGTCAGGGCTGTCATTCTGTACAGATTCAAGCCCTTTGTGTGTTTTGAACCAGGTCATACCAGTGGTGTCTCTTCCTCAGGGTAAACTTAACTGACTTTTTATCTGTATTATTTCTAATGGAGATTTGCATTAATTACCCTCCATTGCTTTTAGTTCCTGCAGGAGATGTACTTATCCATTTAGCCAGGAATACAATCACTAACAAGCTCATAAAGATACATAAAATAAAATTAAGCAGTAGTCTTTAAATATTCCATGATTCCATCGCATCACATCTGTCACCACAGTGCTCAAAGCCTCTCAGCCATGACCAGAACTCCATTGTGCTAGATGCTGTACAGACACACAGAAGGACATAGTCCATGCCCAAAAGATAAACTTAATTCTCTTTTAACTTGTTGCAGGGCAATTTTTTTCTTATCTTATCTTATCTTCTTTATTTTATTTTTTTATTTTTTTCCTGAATACAGAGAATAAATTTCCAGGAAGACTGGAAGCTCATAACACTCTTTATAGGAGGAAATGACCTGTGTGGATTCTGCAACGATCCAGTAAGTCACTAGAGATCTTAGATCTGTCTTTTATGTGAACTTGCAATGTCATTGTTACTTGGTACATTTTGGAGAGTGGAATAGTGGAGCTCAGCTAGGTAGACTTAATGGACCAAAACTGGCTAGGCCACACATGGACAGTTCTCAGCATTCCTCTGAGACTTGACAGTCATTCCACCTGAGATTGAGATAAAGTAATGTAATACCATTAATAACTGCTATTGATTATTTGATTGTAGCTACTTTATTTTGCTACAAACTAAGATAACTTTCTGTTGATCACATTAGGTTTTTCCATATGTAGATAAGATAATAAACTGTCAAGGATTTTCCCCATTTCATCTTACCAGTGTGCTGTATCTTTTTCCCTCTCGCATGCTACCAGCATCCAACATGATATGTTTACCACCAGATACCTGGACATGAGAGGGGTTCTATCCACAGTTCATGGCAAACTCCTGATTAATGTCCAACCTCCTCTATGCACCTCTCACACAGTTGGTGGGACCTTGTTGTTTTCCCTATACACTAAGAGCACAATGTGTGCTTTCCATTCTAGATGACTGATTTCAGATAAAGGAAAATAACAAAGAAAGACTGTAAAGTCTCTATGAAAGAAAGTCAGCAAACACAATGATTTAGTAACATTCTGCGTCTGAACTGAAACACAAGATGGTAGATATCTGTGTAGGAGGGTGGGAGGCTCCTCTTACATTCAGAGATCAGCATGATGTCTCCTTTATGTTACAAACCAGAATGTGGCTTGTTGAGCAGAGAAGCAGGAAATACATAAGGGAAATGAGTGTGTTGTTTGGGTTTATAGAATGGACTAAGGGGGTGTCATTAAGAACAATGGGATGAAATTGAGCCAAGTAGAATTAAGGATGAATATCATGGAAGGGGGGAACACTTTTTACAATAAGGTCTTATTAGACTATTCCATAATTTCATAAGAGAAGTGGTAAACGCCGAATTACTTGATACAATTAACAGAGCTACTCAAGAATATTGTAGGGAAAAATCTTGCCCTGGCAAAGGGAAACGGACAAGATGACCTAATAGATTTTTTTCTCACACTAATTTCTCTGTTTGTTTGGTACACTTTTCTGCATGGGATGTACTTGCAACTGAGATTTCATGGAACTCAAGGACTAAATGGGAGGCAAGTTGCTAATACCCCACACACCTGACTTAGAAAATACTTTGCTATTTTACATTATATGAGAAGAATGTTTCTTCAGACTGATCTCCATTGATGAAAATCTTAGTGACGGGACAGGTGTGCTTCTGATACTAGCTGATAGTGAGCGTGGAGGAAGTTGTGACATCTCATCAGCAAGCCCAGTGGAATTGGCTCTATGAATGGCCTCTGATGGTTGCCAAATCCTTCTTTCCTATGATGATACCTAAGGAAGGGACTGGGGAACCAGAGATGCTCCAGAGCTACTTGTTGTGCCAATGTACCCTGAACCAAGAGTCCAGTCACTGTAGCCTAAGAGTCAGCTAGTAGCTTCTGTATCTGCTTGAGGAAACGATGCCCAGAACTACATTCAACCCTTTGTTTCAACAGGTGCATTTTTCTCCTGATAACTTCACCAACAATATAAAAATAGCTTTGGACATACTTCATAGAGAGGTAAAAAGCAATCTTTACTACTAACCTAGGGAGAGGGGTCAGATGGGAAAGACAAATTTCTTGAGCTTCAGTGGTTGGTTCTAGAGTTATTAATTTGTAACCATACTTAGTTTCTCATTCTAGTATGGGCAGCATTGCTGCACGGGTATATGTTTCATATAGTAATCTCTAATCCAGGGGTTCTCAAACTTCATTACACCGTGACCCCCTTCTGACAACAAAAATTATGACACGACCCCAGGAGGGGGGACTGAAGTGTGAGCCCGGCCAAGCTGTAACTTGAGCCCCGCTGCCCAGGGCTGAAGCCGAAGCCCGAGCCGTGCCACTAAGGGCTGAAGCCCTTGCGCTTCGGCCCCAAGCAATGGGGCTCAGTCTTCAGCCCGGGGCCCCAGCAAGTCTAACACCAGTCCTGGCAATCCCATTAAAATGGGGTCACGACCCACAGTTTGAGAACCGTTGCTCTGATCTGTAGAAAGAATTTAAGGAAGTATTTTACAGAAAGAATGGTGATTGCGTGGACTGGAATTCCACCTGATGTGTTAGGAGTCAGGTAGTGTAAATATATTGACAAATATATGGTATTTCATGACAGTCATGTAACTATGCCTAACCGTAACATATCTGCCCACTCACTATACAGCACAGCCCCTCTTATTTTTATTAACGGACATATTCTGATATCCTTTTTCTAGTTGAAGCTAATGGGACTACTCATGGAATACAGGGCTCCCCAGCATGAGTGAGGGTATCAGACTCTTGTCTCAAGAGAGCAGCAGTTTTGGGATCTGGCCTTGTTAGAATCATGAGTCTCGGTGGCTGCAGCTCTGTATGTAAGGTAGAACAAACCCAATTTAGGATTTCCTGTTGAGATTATGCACTCAGCCAGAACACTGTGAACCTCTAATGGAGATAGTAAAGGTTGTTTGGATCAGCAGATTAAGATACATGTTACATTAGCAAAAAAATAATCTGATCAGTCCCTGGCCTGCTTAGCTGTGCTCAGAAGAGCAGGGATGGCACTACACTACTGTTCTCTGTTTGCTTGCTTTGACTTTGTTTATAATCTTGGCAGGTTCCTCGGGCATTTGTGAATCTGGTGACAGTACTTCATATAGCAACCCTCCGGGATTTGTACCAGGAGAAGAAAGTTAGCTGCCCAAGGCTAATCATGAGGTTTGAAAGATTTATGTTCCAGCTCTCACCCTTATTCAGGAAAAGCTGTAAGATCTTCAGTGGAAACCTTCCCCTTGAAGGAAAAGGATTACAATATTTCAGATAACTAAGTACTATTGTTCCTGTGTGTGTATATATAAAATACATACACAATATAGATTATAATTTCAAAGCAGTGTTTAAAAATACCTGTCTCTCTCTTTCACTGTCTCCAGCTTGTGACTACTGGTGATGGAACTGCCATTTTAATTATACAACAGCAAATTAGACTTCCAACTATAAAATTGATTAAGAGCTAGCACACACAGCTCAGCAGTACATTGTTTGACAAAGGCAGCTAATTTTCAAAATTATTAAAATGAGGGTTTTAAAAAGCTGATTAAATTAATCCAGTTTTATTTAAATTATAGAATTTACCTTTCAAAGGCTTTAAAAGTCTCCTGCTTTCACATATGTTCCAGTGGTGAGCGACATTCTTTGAGCCCTAACCTACTTTAGCTGTCTCTCACCAACTGGTGGTTGTTAGCTGGATTGTTAATTAGTCTTTCAATTAGATTTCTGGGATGTTTAGTTAACCATTATGTTGCTTCTAGCACTGGAGAGTAGGAAATCTTTCTCTCCCTGTATGCATATAATGAGTAACCAGGAGATGTGGGGAAAGAAAGGAGGTTCCTTCTCTGTAGTGTAGTTAGTAGCCGTTTCCATTAGTGGCCAGGCCAGGACTTAGGGAGGCCTTATGTGTTGACAAGCTGTGACAGCCTGGAAACTGGAGAACCACCAGATCTGTCTGTGCTCAGCACCCTCAATAGCAATCTCTCTTCTGTTCATTACAGCTGAGTCCATGAGGACATCACTCTGACAGGATAAGGTGGTGGGAAAGATTGGAAGGGCCCTGTTGTTGACTGAGTGGAGTTTCACAGAAGGAATATTATGACACAGCCTTTTGCTGTGATTTAGTGGCTCTCTGACTGTCAATGACAAAGCAGCTATTAGAGACTGAGTGCTGTTGGCTTAGAATATCTTCTATATTTTGCTGCAGTTTCCCTTTAACAAAGTACAAGCTTATCACAAGATCCTAATCACCAGGACAAGGCCAGGATGAGAGCCTGCGAGATTAGAGCTGAGTTTCTCTGATCCTTTAGAAATATATCTGTTACTTTCCCATCCTACCCAAACGTCCTGCTGTAGTACATTTGTGGCTCTATGGCAACAAGGGGATTTATAGGAGGGGGAAACTGGAGCAAGTCTATAGAAATTTTGCTCTTAATTATATCTGTGCGATCCCTCTGAAGTGAATGGGGCTGCGCAGATGTGCCTGAGAACAGAATTTGGCTCGCAGTGGCATATCTGGCCCAGTAACGATCTTCTCACCTTACATCAGTGGTTCCCAAACTGGGATTCGTTCTGTTAGGGGGGGGGGGGGGGGGGGGGGGGGGGAGGAAATTCCCTAATGGCAGACAGAGCTGTCCATAGGGACCCTGGGCAGTACGGGGCCAGCAGCCCAGAGCCTTGGGGACTTCCAAGACCTAAGCAGAGCAAAGCAAGCATATCTATCACACTGAGAAGATTTAAACGTCAAGACTCCTTTTACAAAATAGAAAGGGAGGTAGATATTTTTTGCTGTTTTTAAAATTAAATGGGCTGCTAGTGTTGTTTTTAAATTATTATGAAGAACAAGTTTAAGCTTTGTTGTAACGTGCGTTGTTTGCCTGGACTGCTCAAGACCTGAATGCTGGTGTAGGAGGAACTCTGTGAGTTGGCTTCTTAAATACCTTCATGCTGTTTCACATCTGATACTCCTTGATGAAACATAAGAGCCAGAGGCGCCAGTATGGGGTGGGGGGGGCAATGAGGGTCACGTGCCGGCCCCCTGCTGGTGCACCCCCCTGCGGGTCCTGCCCCTTCTTTTCTGGCAGCTCCCACGCCCCCCCCTTTTCCGGCAGTGCCCCCTCAGGCCACAGGGTGTGCGGGGGCTTTGCCCCTGCACCCCTTTTTTCTACTGGTGCCTCTGATAGGAGCCTTGTCTTACAACAGGCTTAATCAAAAATGATACAAGCTACAAAAGTGACATCTTGGAAGAATGGTGCCGTTTTCATAAAGTAATAAAAATACTGTAATAAATAATAATTAATAAATAGTGTGTAAGAAGCATGTCATAAAAACAAATTTTATATTTCCAAGATCATGGCTTTTATAATTTATGCTGAGGTAATGGAGAAAATCCATGGAAATATTCATTTTTAGGAGGGTGTTCACGAGACTTGACATTTTAGTGAAAGGGGTTTGTGGGTTGTTAAAGTTTGGGAACCACTGCCTTACATGAATGCATCTGTCCCTAATAAATGTGCTTAAACTTCAGTGTGTCCATATTTACTGGGAGGACCTAGATATTGGAGTCAATGTTATCATGGATGAGCCTTTCACAAAAATCCACCTTTGGAGGAGTCTGTTATCCTTTGAGTTCTTGTACTTTTTTTCGGGGGAAAAAACCCAGCAGATTGCATCACAAAAATAAAATATCACTTTCTTCCTGCAGGCAGCTGTGTCCTTGTGTATTGAACTATGATGATAATTCCACTGAAACTAAGATGCTAGAGTCTTTTAATAGAAGGTATCAGGTAAGGCAGAGGAAAGTATTAAGAGATTTAGCAGAGAATTGCTTAATAATCCTTCTGTTCTTCTTTTCTAGCAGCAGTCTCCCTTTGTTCTTCCGGGAATAATAAACAAAATTTTCTAGCAGTGATAATGCTTGAAGTGACTGACCCAGGGACCAGTCAAAGTCTAATATCTACTAGATATGGGGACAAATCGTGCTCACATTAGTCAGCTGTAGATTCATAGAAGTTACTCAGAATTGGGCTGGAGGGGGCAGGTGAGGATCAGGCAAGGAATAGGGGCATAGATGCTGCTCAAGATCTTTAAAATGTGATTCAGTAAGGTACTAAAACAGAGTGGCTCTTTCAGATGGATCAGAGATTCAGTTGAAGCAGCAGTTCTGGATACTCCTTTTGCTGGGAAATTGGATTAAATTGAGGAGCGCTGGTAGTTCAAGAATGAACTCTTGTGATGGAGATCAGCTGAACTGAAAGTATTTCAGTGGTTCAAGAAAAATCCCTGGCACCCCATGATGGGAAATCCTAATAAAGTGGGGGCTCTCCCTAGGTCAGTCAGCTGGCTTTTGAGCATTGGGCCATCTGCAGCCTCCATGATGCCTTTCTGATAAGGAAAATCAAATGAGTAGTTTTCTAATTTGGGTTTTGCAAGCCAATGTTTCAAGAAGCTCATGCGCTCACTGCCTTGTACAAGAAGGGAGTTGTTCTTGGTTTCAGATTTTGCATGTTCGGTTGATGAGACTTCTGCAAGAGGGTCAGCCTGGGGCCTAATAAGCAGAATGCAAGAAAAGGAGCAGTGAGTGATTGTTCTGCCTTTTTTAGGAGGAAACCCACCGATTAGTTGAAAGTGGAAGGTATGACACCAAGGAAGATTTCACAGTGGTTGTGCAGCCATTTCTGCAGAGAGTGACCATTCCAAAGACTGAGGTAAAAAACCATGAGCCAGATTCAGACCTGGTGCCACTCCTCTGAATCATTAAACTTGAACCCCTTATACCAACTCTAAATTTGACCCTCAGTGCTCCGTTTTGTTAGTTTGTCCAGTTCAAGTGAGCCACAATCCAAAGCAGCGGGAAACGTTATGGAGAGGATAGAGATTGTTGGTAATACTGCTGAGTGCCTGTGGAACCTTGGCCTCAGACATGGCAAATTGTATTAGCTGTAAGTTTGAATCATATTTGTAAAAGTGCTACAGAACTCTTAAGTTCTCAGTCAGTGGCTTGATCTGGCCCAGATCTTGTTATCTTGTTCTCAGAGGCCCTCATGACTATTTTCAAGTTCTGGGGTAACAGAGTTTTTGTTGGAAGAGGAGTGTGATAATACATCATATGCTGGCATTTTTGGTCATATACTTACCCCTCTTGTGACAGTACCTGTCTCTTTCCCCAGGAGGGGTTGCCTGACAGCTCGTATCTTGCCCCAGACTGTTTCCACTTTCACCAGAAGACTCATTCCCAGGCTGCTCGTGCCTTGTGGAACAACATGGTAAGACTGCAGGTCTCTGTCTCTGTCTTCTCCACCCTGTTCTTTTGCAGCAAAGAACAGTGACCCACTATTTAGCTGCTGAACCATCCTACTTCTGGTGAGAACTGAATTGTGTTTACAACAGGTGGGCACTTGTTTCCCTTTGTAATGTAAAGTCACCTGGACACAAACTGGCTGTGTCAAAGAATATATCCTGGGGTATATTCTTGTAAAGGCTAAGCACCTAAGATCTTGCACCAAGAGATAATCAAACTGTGGGATATTACATCACACATGCTACATTCCTAATATGGAAAGTAGTTAATTTAATATGTAAAATATGTTTTAAAGATGATAAAATCCTGGGGCAGTGACTTTTGTGGGTTTAGCTGCTATTTCAACATAGATAGATACAGTACATAGCAATTTTCTTGCTGTTCTACTTGTTTCCATAGGCTGATGATAATCAGCTATATATGCTCTTCCATTCTGGTTCTCATTTTATTTCTTCCCTCCCATGTTTTCTTTCTGCCATGCAGTTGGAACCTGTTGGGAACAAGACAGATGCATATTTTCTTGAAACGGTGATAACTCTCAAATGTCCAAGTCAGGTAGGTTGAAAAATATTCATGCATGTGCCACATGCTGCATTGTTCATTTGTAAAGCAGTCAGAGCTTTTCATGGGGGATCTTGTGCAGTGCGTTCCAGAGTAGTAGCTCCACCACTTTGGAGAGGATGCTGGATGCTCCCTGTCCTCTCTCTCCCTTCCTCCTTTTGCGTAGGGTGACCAGACAGCAAGTGTGAAAAATCGGGACAGGGGGTGGGAGGTAATAGGAGCCTATATAGGAAAAAGCCCCAAATATCAGGACTATCCCTATAAAATCGGGACATCTGGTCACCCTACTTTTGGGTAGTTAGCACCTGGGACATATATGCTTCCCAATGAGAATGGACTGCAAGAGAGAGGAAAACTCCTGGCACCCAGGCCCTCAAAGGCTGGCACAAAGACAGCAGCTTTGTGTTCGTTCATGAAAACTGGAAATCAAACCTGTCTAAACAGACCAGTCTAACTTCACCATCCAAGCTGAGTATTTATTTTTCACACTTCAAACAGCATCAACGGGGAAAGTAAAGTGAAGGGTCAGATCCTTGGCTGGTGTCAGTCCACATAGCCCCACTGAAATCAGTACTGCTATCCTGACACCAGCTGGTTCAGAATGTTTAACAGCTTTTGCTATAATAATTAGATGTTGTTAGTCAAACTGGTAAAGGGCACTGAGAGTGTCCGAGAGAGAGAGTGTGTTTAGCATAGCATTACTCATATATTTCAGATGTTTCTTTATTTATATGGCTCCTAAATATGTCTGCAAAACTAGTTAGAGAGGAGTAGGGCCCTTTTAATTCCTAAGAATATGCAGTAATTTTAATGGTCTAGAGGCATATTTGAATTGGTGGCTGGGGAACAGATATCTCCATATATTCTTCTGCAGCTTCATGTTGACTCAGATTTCCTTATTCCATAGGCTGAGTCATTCCTCAGGACGTACAGGAACAGCAATTATACGTATCCCAACCAAACTACGCCAGATGTAACAACACCGCTACCATCATCTGCTACGCCGACCCCAGCACAGGAACCAGATCAGGTAGAGTCTGCACAATAATTGATCACTGGAGGAATTTAGGAGGTTAAGGGTTCAAAAAAAAAAAAAAAAAAAAAAAGGAAGGTAGCTCTAGGGCTGTGGAAATGGCTTGCATAACCAACCACAGCTGCACGTATTCAAGTACCACGTTAATCAGCCAGGATTGCTTTTCCAATCTGAATAAAACTAAAGGCTTGTCTACATTGAAATGTGTTATTTAACTTGAGTTATCTCACATTAAAGTGCCTTGCATCCGCACACACACTATTTGGTTGTGAATCAGCTGGCCTTTTTAACACACGTTAGTAAGCCCACTTTAGAAGCGGGTTTGCTGAGATGCAGAATGAGATCACCCACAACTAAGTAGGTGTGGCTACATCTCCATCCTGAAACAACTGGTGCACATCTACCATGTCTACCTACTGGTATCCCACACTGCTTTGCCAGCTACCTGTGTTGGTCTGTCTAATCATCCTGAACAGTTTCAGTACTGGCATGCAGCCAGGTGCTGTCCTTGGCAATTCCAGCTCCAGTGGAGTTCACATATCTGTGTCATACTCCTGATTATTCAGCAGTCATGCTTCACTGTGGACCAATACTAAAATCCTGGACTTCACTGCCTTCTTGGGAGAGGAATATGATAAGGCCCATCTGAAAGGCTGTCACTCAGCATAGGTCTACAAGCAGGAAGCAAGACAAATGTAAAAGAGGGGGGCTCTCCAGGACTGCAGTAAGACAGATGAGCTATGGCTGGACAACAGGAATGCTACCTGCAACAGAACCCCAGGGAGACCTAACACGGTCTGCTGGATCCATGAGAAGCTGGACGCATGTATGCTGGAGATACCACCACTCAACCTCCGCATTCTGTGGACTCCCTGATTGACCCATGAACCCCAAGACACAGTCACGGATATCCAGGATGCCTCTTCCCATGAATCACAGCCAGAGGATCAGCCTGAACCCTAAACTGGGGCGGGGACGATTTCTAGTAAGCATTGAATGTTATATTAAAATACAGCTGTACAGAGAGGGAGTTAAACAACTTAGCTGAGGGTCCTGTAAGGGCACTGCCATGTTGATCTACCTTCTCTCTGCCTCTTGGGTTTTTAATCCCCTCCCCCTTTCTGCCACTCAAAATGGCAGACGTACCAAAGACAGTAGAAACTCTCCTGGCCTTTTTTTCTATGACTATGCAAACACACACACACACACACACACACACCACTTAGTCTTGCTGTATCCCACTTCACCCCCTCCCCTTCAAGCACACTGCTTGCTGGCCTCTTCCTCCTGCCCCACTCCCCCAGTGGTTAATCCATGCAGTGCCTCCATGAGGTTCTTTGAACGACAGGCACTTTTATTGTAGCAGCACATACAGAAAATCAAAAGTTATGTGTCTGGCTCACAATGTCACTGATACCTTCTACCTTATGTGGGCTCAAGGCTGAGGGCAAATAGCTTAAATCACACTACAAACGTTTTCAAAAAAGCAAGACTGTAAGGCACTTGCTGTAAATCATAGAATAGAATATGAGGGTTGGAAGGGACCTCAGGAGGTCATCTAGTCCAACCCCCTGTTCAAAGCAGGAACAATCCCCAGACAGATTTTTGCCCCCATCCCTAAATCACCCCACTCCTCATGCCGTTAAGGTAGAATTCTTTGAATTTTGTGGAGTACTGTATGCTCAACTGTAGGTGTTAAAAACAAGACGCTTTAAAAATAGAGCACTCTTTGGCTTGGCATGGAGATTACACAGCAAAGCAGCTCTCTGGGAACTGTCCTTATAACTCGCGGTTTCCTTCCACTCCTGGGCCAGTTCTGGGGGCACCATCCTGACAAACAGCAGCCTGGCATATCTTCCTTGTTTGCCCATTGTCTTTTTGAACAGAAACCTTCTCTGTCTTTTGGGGACATGCTCAGGGTAGCATCCTCCAAAACATGGATAGCCTGCAGATATGTACATGCAATTATTAGCCTAACTCTACTGTGCCTTGTTTTCGCTAGCCACCCCACACAACCCACCTGACATTTATTAACCCTTCCCCAAAGTTTCCTCTCTCCCCCACCCCAACACACACACACAGCCACCTCCTCCCACCATATGCCTACACAAACCTGGAAGATTGAAAACTTCTAATGATTGCCAAGTTTGGCCAAGATTGGAAAGAGCCTATGGGAATAAAACTCCAAAATCAAGGAAAAAGCAACATTTTATCACTCTTAGAATGGAGTCTACAATTTGGATAAATGTTCGTTTTTTCCTTTTTCCACTGGCGTGAGGAAAAGGGAAAAGAAAGGACAGGCAAATGGCCAGCATCGCAGACACGTGCTGTGGCTGAAGAGGCAGTCACACCTTCTGAAGCACATGAAACTGTCTAATTTTGCACAGCTTTATGAATGTTCAATATGGTGTATCCATTGGTATTGATTAAATAGAATTGAAAATGTCTTTATGGTCATAGCGGAGTCTTGAATCATTCACTGAAATGTCCAGAATCACTGTCATAAAATTCACATGAACAATAACATCAGAACAAGCCCTATCTTACAAGGCACACATAAAATGTACTAAAAATCCCCATAAACTGCTGTACGCATTTCAAGTATAATTAAATCCTTCTACCAATATACGTACATAAGACATGTACAGTAATCTGATAAATGCCTTATACAAAAGCATGTGCATTCTTCACAAGCGGCCCCTCGACTCAGTGTGAGCACAGTGTGTCCGCCACTCTGTGCCCATGAGTAGCTGCGTCATTTTGTAGAGGCCTCTTATCTGACCAAAATGTTTTCTAAGTCTGCCCATCTCCAGCTCCTATACACATACAAGGCTCTCTTCCTTGCTTTCACAAAGGTTGTGCAAAACACAGCAAGGAGCTAATGTACCAAGATGCTTCTCATCAGCCTCAGTGTCAGAATCTTCCATCTACCTTTTCAGTCTTCCAAATGCACATTCCATTATCATTCTGAAGCTGCCCAGGGTATAGTTACAATTCCTTTTGCTTAACCAAGTGTCAAGTAAAAAGCTTCATAAGCCAGGGAAGCAGTAAGTCTCCCTGGATGATAGAAAAATGGCAACACCATCAGTGTCCATAGAGTTCATGGAGCAGAAGTACTATTTCTCATTGCAGAAAATAGGCTAGAGTTTCTAAAGGTCCTGGCATCGTGAACCTTCCCAGACCACTCTACATTTATATTGGTGACCCTTCCATGGTGACCAACTAGGTTCGTAGCACCATGGAGAAATATCCCTTTTTGTTGATGAACTCTGAAGCCTGAAGTGAAGGAGGGGGGCAGAGAATAGGCACATGGATCTCATCAAAAGCCCAGTAGAGTTCAAAACCCCAACTGTGCAAACCCATTAATAACCTCCTCTGCATTGCCCAGTCTTGTGACCTAGGGAGCAAAATCTTCTTGATAGCAGGTCACACCTCCATGACAAAAGCCCCAACAGTTGATTTACCTACACCAAACCGGTTAGCTACTGACTGGTAGCAATTGGGGTGGCAAGCTTCCAGATGGCAATAGCCTCCTACATTTTCATACTGAACTCTCATGTAGGTGTTTTGCTGCCTCACCAATGTTTCTCTATGCTGCCTGGCAGTGCTTTGAAATGGGGAAAGGCTGGCTCTCAAAAAACAGTTGGATGATGGGATGAAACAGGGAGGAATTATGAGAATTCTACAGTTTGACCTTAAGCTCCAGAATTTCATTGCCTGCTGGTAGGCATTGCACAAAGCACGGCACAAAAAAATTCGAGAATGCATACAGCACAGCAGCAGAGCAGTGCACTGTGGGATGTCTGACCATAACACTGAGCACTTATTTTGTAACACTGCTGTGCTGTGCAGCTGCAATAATACCAGGGAAAGCTACCTTAATCGTGGCTTAACAAAGTGGTATGTATGCACTCCTCCACTATAGTTATTGCCAATCACTTAATAGACACACAAAACCACAAGAAGTTTCAAGTGTAGACATGCCCTGAGTGTGACCGATTGAATTCAGTGACTAACGTCTGCTTGATTAATTACAGACAAACAGGGATATATTTATTATGTTTGTTTCCTGGTCTAAAATTATTCAGTTCCTTTTGCCTGTCTTCTCTTCTTTTAGAATCATGGGAGCCAGCTGCTGTGTGAGGACAGGGCTCCATCCAGCTCTTCTCCAACTTCAGGTAACCTTGCCTGCTTAGGGTAGGAGACTGTTTCTTTCAACAGCATCTCAAGGAATGTTTTGTTTAATTATGCTTAAATAATTATTAATTATTGGACTGTGGAAAAATTATGCCAAGCAAGGACCTTACTTGCTATAGCTAATTAAGAGGTATGATGCCAAACCATCCTTGTAGGGACTATTCAGATGAAATGATTGCAGTCAACTTATTTACTGCAGATAACTCCTGCACTGTGCAAAATTTAAGGGCTGACACATCCTATAAATGGAGTGGTTTAGTGCTTAGGTCAGTGGATTTGAAGGCAGGACTCCATAGTTTGTGGTCCAATACCTGGTAGTATTCAACTTGTTTATGAGCATAATGCCTCTTTTCGTACCCTGCTCTGCCTTGTTGCAGCAGTTACGGTCAACACACCTTCTCTGTAATACTGAATCCACCCTATCCTCATTCTGGTCTCCCTAACACTGGCGGTTGGTCACTGGCCTCCAGCAATGCGGCATGACTTGCTCCTTGCTCTCATATCAAGCAGTGATGGAAAAGCATGGTTCTGTTCCCCGTTCAGGTTTAACTGCATCTCTTTGCCTTACAGTGCATGCCCTCAAACCAGCTGATGTGCGAGTGATAGCAGCCCTGGGGGATTCTTTGACTGTAAGGAGCTTTGTGCTTTTTCTGTCTTGTTTTTTGTGTTTGCTGATGGAACAACAGAATGTTCTGCCTGCTCAGACTGGGGTGGGAGTTGGAGGGAGGAGTTGAGACTTGTGCTGGGGTAGTGAAATACTCATTGATAGGCAGAAGACAGAGATCTAGAGCAGGGGACAAGGTGTCAGATCTCCTGGATTCCAATCCTAACATTGCACCTGAATTGTATGAATTTAGGCAGGTCATTTAAGCACCTGCTTAAATGCTTTGCTGGATCTGGGGCCAGAGGGTAAGTCCCATTGAAATCAGTGGGGCTTAAGCACATGCTCTAAGTTAAGCACAAGGTTAAGTACTCTGCTGAATAGGATGTACTGCAGAACCTGTGTCTCAGTTCGTTCTGCCTGATAATTAGCTCTTGCCTTCTCTTGTGGTGCAGGGTTTTTTTTCCTAGTTAAGTAAAATGGCTTTTGCCTGTTTGGAGATGAGTGTGAAAGAAAAGAGCCAAAATATTCAGACTCTTCACTGTGCTTGATTAACTGATAACCAGTTTCTTTATCAAACTCACCATGGCCTTAGTCCTCAGTGAGGATGATCTCCTTTCAGTGTTTAGTAGGCATTTCACTTCCAAATAATGGAGTCCTAAGAATATTTGTGCACGCACACCACCCAACTTTCTGGCAGGTCTGATGTTGCAGATTTCTGCATCCATGAGCCCATTGAAATCAGCACAAACATTTGAATAAATACATACCATGTTGATCACTATAGTCAGGATTCAACTACAGTTGCCACACGATAGTATCAGATACTATCTGATAGTATGAGATACAGCAGTTGTTGCTGCTATTTTGGTATCTCATACCCTTGTGTAGGAACTATGGATACATTTAGTCTTTGGAGAAATAGCAGTTACACATACATATCTGAGGGCAGAATTTGGCCCATTGCATGGCTGTTTTAATGTTCAGTCTCCTGAACTGTGACAAAACTCATATTCAGGGGAAATGGTGGTACAGCTGCCCTGAAGATTTTATTGGCTGGAGTTTGAGATGGCTGCATTACTTATGAGTAGTGAAACCCTGAATGAATTATACAGCTCATCCAGACTCGTGCCAATGCAACCTTTATATACTATACCATGCACTCATCTATTTTGTTTATGCCATGTGTACAGCAATACTATGTAAAGAATTTTAAAAAATGAATTGGTGCTATTTTTCATAACACTCTTCCTGAAAAGCCAGGTGCCAAAGTATCACAAGCCCAAATGTAACAGGCTTTTAAGGAGAGACCTGTTTATTAAATAAAAAAATTAAGATCACCAAAATATATGTATGGCCAAAATGTTAATAGTTCAGTCTTTGTCTTGGTTTAAATTTTTTTTAGGCTGGTAATGGAATTGGTGCTGAACCAAACAATATCTTGGATATGAACACAGAGTATCGGGGGCTGGCTTGGAGGTAAGTCATTAATAAAGGAAGCGAGGAAATATATTTTGTTTCCCATGAAAAAGTTCTTTTTTTTTTTTTTTCAATTGTCAAAAAAATGGGGAAAAAATTCATTTGTTGGGTTTGGCATTTCTTTTGAAAATTTGTTTTTTGTCATAAATGTAATTTTTGTTTTTTAAAGAAATTCAGCAATACATTTTTAACCAATTCCAGTCACTAGCTTTTTGACTTCTCATACACAGAGGGTTTCACACACTGGATTGATTTATATGAATGGGTAGGTAAATAGATATCTCTCGCCAAAGCCAGTGAAAAATCACCAGGGCAAACAAATCACAGCTGCTGTCATTCAAGAGAGCTGCTCACAAGGTTTGCACTTTCTAAGCTTTTGTTAACAAAGAAAAGAAAAGGTTCTGTATAAAAATCACTTATTTGCTGCTGCTGTTTGGCTAGAGATCTTCCCTCCACTCCTCATCACCCTCACAGAGATAAAGGGCCAGATTTCCTGGTACAACTCAGCTGTGCTCAGTGCAAGACCAGAGAAGGGGCCAAGGAAACTTTGTATTGTGCTGGCCCCCTGTTACAGGTTAAAGCAGCCAAATGCCCCCAGCCACAAGGAGTCATTCTGGTAGCTGAGAACCACCAGAGCGTAAGAATGTTCCAGCCATTCTTCTCCCTGGATACACTTGTGCCATGTAGAAATGAATCAGAGCCACTACAGCAGCTATCTGTCAGTCAAGGAGCCCTCAATGCAGGGAGGATCCATAGAAAGCTGGTTGAATTGGCTTTGGTGTTGCTTTGTACTGCTGGAATTGAGGTTGGTCCTTCCACCATGTAAGATAGTAACGCTTGTTACCATGAATAGTCCCATTGTCCTGTAGTGTTTGCAGGATCAGGCTTCTAGGTAGAACCACTCAATGGAAAACAGTCCATATATAAATATTATATACATATACCAAACCTTTTCCTTTCCTGTGTCCCTACAGACACCTTGGATTGTTACACCCAAACAAATTTTAACAGTCATGTTTATTTTTCACTATTTAAATGGAGATATCCCATCTCCTAGAACTGGAAGGGACCTTGAAAGGTCATCGAGTCCAGCCCCCTGCCTTCACTAGCAGGACCAAGTACTGATTTTGCCCCAGTTCCCCTAGTGGCCCCCTCAAGGATTGAACTCACAACCCTGGGTTTAGCAGGCCAATGCTCAAACCACTGAGCTATCCCTCCCCCCTGAGTGTCTACTTCACTCAGCAGCTTGGACAGAGACATTAGTCTGGTCAATTTCACATTAACATGTTCTCATGTACCAGCCCCAAAATCCATAGCCCGGGGTAAACACTGCAGGGGATGTTTAAATCCACCTGCGGCCTTTGACTTCTGGAGACCTGGGATATTTAAATCCACCTGCAGTTTCTCCCCTCCCTGAAAAAGTGACTTAATTCCAACCATCCTCCCAGCAGCCAGGTGCTCCTGCATTCCCACAACTAATGACCTGACCTCACATTCTCAGCTGCAAAACCCACACATGAACCCTTCTGGCTGCATCAGTGCTACCAAAAATCTCACTCAAGCCCTAAACAATCACTTAGATCTGGATCCCTCCACCTAGTTGTGAAACACCTCTAGTTTCCAAGTGTCATGGATCCTTCATATCCTCCAGGCAAGGACAGGAAATCTGTCTTAGGTACTTGTCAGCTATCATCTTATTGTCTGAGCAGTGCTAAAAGATTAATGACTTAGTCTTTGCTTCTCTTTCCAATTGCAGTATTGGAGGGGATGCTTCGTTAAAGAATGTAACAACCTTGCCTAGTAAGTAGAAGCTTTGCTGTTGCCAAGATTCAAGGGAGAGAATGGACTGATTGGTACACCATGACTACGATGTGGGCAGCAAACTTACTGTGAACTTCTCTTAACATTTTAAAATCTATGTTGGGGTAATTCACAAGACTGGACATTCGTGGAAATGGCCCATATTTTCATTGATCCTCTGGGCTGCCTCATCAGTGAAGCTGCAAGGAGGCTGCAAAAAAGCCTCAGAGAATATTAATTTGATTTTTTAAAATAAGCTTGCTGTGACTGTTTTTGTGCCCCGTTTATGTTAAGTTTCTGCAAATGCTCTAGCAAGTCCCTTTCCAGATAGGGATGTTTGCCAAGACCAGATATTTTAAGTGAATATTGCTGAATATTTATGTGTCTACACTGCTGGGAATTGTGAAATTTTCCTGTCAATCAACTTTGCAACTATTCTCAAAACTCAGATTGGTGGTTTGGCACCCACTACATCTGGCTGTGAAGTTTCAGCACATTTTTTGAATTACACTTTATATTAAGGTTTCATTTATAAAGGGCTAATCCATGTTATAAGCATATTACAGACCTTTGTAGTAAGTATATAATAGGTGGTTATAAACACATCAGTAGAAGGAGTCTTAGAAAGTTATAAACCATGGTTATAAACCACTATTGATTTATGGCACACTAAAATTGATTAATCATTTATTAAAACTTTTTATTAATCCCTTTATTTAAAATGAAGCCATTTATTAATCCTTTATAAACAATTTATAAATGGAACCTTTAATATAATTGTGGCTTTCTTTGTTGTGACTAGCAACACATTCTCTGCCCTCATAGACACAGGGGTGTTTGTGGTGGTTTTTATTTTTTTATTTTTGAGCAAGAGTACTAAGATAATGAACAGAGAGGGGCTGTGAACAATTCACTGCCTTGCATGGAAGCATTTAATACACAGGTCTGCGATCAGCACGTGATGTTGCATAGCTGTAAAGATATGCACAATAGAACTTCCAGCTAAGAGAAGCAGGGCCGGCTCCAGGCACCAGCTTCTCAAGCAGGTGCTTGGGGCGGCCGCTCTGGAGAGGGGCGGCACGTCCAGGTATTCAGCGGCAATTCGGTGGACGATCCCTCACTCCGCCTGGGAGTGAAGGACCTCCCGCCAAATTGCCGCCGCAGATCGTGATCGCGGCTTTTTGTTGTTGTGTTGTTTTGTTTTGTTTTTGTTTTGGCTGCTTCGGGCGGCCAAAACCCTGGAGCCGGCCCTGAAGAGAAGCTTCTCTCAGCTCCTTCCAGATCAACCAGGCCAAGGGCCCTTCTGGCTCCCTGACAGAATGGCTGCCTACTGACCAGGGGGTTTCTCATTCAAGCTTTAACCATGGTAATATGCAGGGTGGTCACATACAATGTGCCTGTACATGCTCTGTCCACCTCCCCCCCATGATTGCACTTGATGTCAGTGGGATTGCACCAGGTCTGAGTCAGGAGACAACTTGATCCAGTGCATTCCCCAGCTGTCTGACAATCTACACTAAGTGATTAAGCCTCTAGCATCACTGGGCTGACACAGCAGTGCTCAATATTCTGCTTCCCTTGGATGGGCACAGCAAGGTAAGTGGAGAACAAGCAGCAGCCTTCTCCGAACACAAACCAAGAATCTAGGGGGGCATGGTGTATACTAGTCTTCTCCCCTCTGTGATGAGCAAGTGGGGTCACTCTCTTCTCATTATCCTCTTCCTTCTTCAGATATCCTTCGGGAGTTCAACCTTAACCTCACGGGTTACTCGACTGGCACAGGGGGAGCAAGTGAGCCGAATGCCTTTCTCAATCAGGCAGTTCCTGGAGCAGTGGCTGAGTAAGCTGATCTCCCCCCCCCCCTTCCTTTGGGATGCAGGGATGTGGCTGCTTCATATAACTTCCTTTGATGTGTCTCGTGCTGTTATAACTTGCGCTTAATAGCAAGCAAAACCAGTCTGGCGGTACTTCAAGTTGGTGCCTGGCTCATGCTCCAGAGCTTCTGCTGTATTGAGCATAAACCGAATGGCTCACTTGATTTTCCTAAGAAAGCCATGTGATATAATGAAGCATGTGACAGGACCCCTTGGATCACAACAATAGTAAGCACACCAGTGGAAATACCTTGTCCCAAAGGAGAGCTTCATTGTACGATGGAAGAAGCAGTACAGCTAGGAATACAGATTGGAGGGAAGAGTGGGTTAGTGCATTAGCCTTTGACTTCTCGAGACCTGGGATCGCCATTTACTAGCAAAAGTGAGTGTGGTGTCCTTACCTTAGTCCAGGGGAGGCTCCAGGCACCAGCTCAGCAAGCGCGTGCCTGGGGCGGGAAGCCAAGGGGGGGCGGCCTGCCGGTCGCTGTGAGGGTGGCAGGCAGGTGGCTTTCGGTGGCATGCCCACGGGAGGTCCGCCGGTCCTGCGGCTTCAATGTTTAAGGCCTCAAACATTTGGAAGGGTGGGGAGGAGTGGTGGAGAGAGACAGCAAAAATACCAAGCAACCAATCAGGCTGCTAGAGTCTTTTGAAGAGATGAGGACAGGTGACAGCCAGGCATAGGCTTTAGGCCAGTTTTAGACCTGGTGTAATTGGCTGCAATTCCTTTGATTTCAATGTAGTAGCAGCCTCAAGCAGTTTGAATATGTCCCTTTGCTTTCAGCCATACTTGGGAGAAGCAGTCTCATGGAAGGCGGCTGCATACTTAATCCCTGGTGTTATCCTCTCTAGGAAGAGAATCCAAGTTCTCATCTTAGAAGTCTCATCTTCTGACGGGGAGATGATGGGGCAGGATGGGAGGCTTAATACTGTATTTAAATAATTAAACAGTTGGCCACAGACTTGGGCACAGCCACCGTTTGGGCAGGATTTCTGGCTGATTGTGCTTGTATTTGACTTTGGTGATTGGTAGTGCTAAAAAGACTCTTGTTTCAATCTTTCTCTCTTATTAAAAAAAAATAATCCTCCATTTCCCCAGCAGCTCCACTTGGCAGCTAAATCTGGAAGACAAGAGAGCTCCTACATTGGCTCTCCCTAAGTGATGACTGTTAAGGTTTTATCAGTGATCAAGATATCATTTTAATGTTTCAGGAGCGATTTCTCCTGCAAGTTGAAAGAATTATTTGACTCACCCTAATATTCACTGACAAAATGGGAGTCATTGGCTAGATGCTATGAAATATCTTCCTCTGCCCCCTACCCCTGCAAAAGGAGGGATTTTCATTCTATAATGAATTCATTTTTATTTCCAAATGAAGTGACTCCCTGAGTGAACAGGAAACTCCTGTAGGGTTTAGGAATCTAATATCCTGGGCTGATCTTACAGCATGAAAATCAGATAGCAATTAAATCAGCTGTCCCTACCTTATTTGGTATAAAAGGTACATCAGGCTGGCTGATTACCATAGGGGATTGGAAACAGGATAACAGAGTCTTTCAGTTCTAGGTCACCAGTGTGAATACAGCTCAGGGCAGCAGCAATCATGTCTTTTCCATCAGATGTCTGTCTGGTAGCCTATTTGAATTGAGTATCATGATATGTCAGTCTAGTCCCTAGGGGACAGTTGTCCACATGACAAAGGCCATCAGTACAGCTGGCGCTAATTGGACCCTTGTGGGAAGTCTCAACTGGGATGCCAAGAGTGCCAGCGGCATGGAATCTGAGCTACCTTCTCCTCTCTGGATGTGCGATCCCTTCAGTTCATGGCTGAGGGAACTGTTGAAGCCTGCACTGCCAGTGAAGTAACTGTGGGGTGGATGAATAAAGAACTTCATTTTCCAGGGCTCTCAAGCCAGAACCAGGGCCGGCTCCAGGGTTTTGGCCGCCCCAAGCAGCCAAAAAACAAAACAAAACAAAAAAGCCGCGATCGGCTTGACAAGCTGGTGCCTGGAGCCGGCCCTGGCCAGAACCTTTCAGGGAACATACTCTGGACTCTTAGATAAGTGAAAAACTATTTGCAGCTGATGTTAATGATCATCTCTAGCTTCCTGTGAAATTCAAGATGGGGGCAAATCTGAGTAAGCCACAGACACTGCTTCATTTGGAAGTTGAATTTGCAGCTAAGTATCTGACCCAAATTCAGATCTGATACAAGAGGGTGCAACTTAATAGTCACTGAAGACTGGATGATCACAATGGTCCCTTCTGACTTTAAAGTCTATGACTCTATGAAGATAGTTGAGCTGCGTACTCTTACACGAGGTGTGAGTTAGGTCCGTAGTGTAAAATCAGATACTAAGGTGGAGACACTGAACAGGTACTAAGTGATTCCCATGTACTTATACTGCAAAATGCAAACTCGTGTACAAATCTCGAGAAACAAATGAGTTCTTGTACCCTTGCTGGGTCACCGGTGTGAGGAGGTGAACTTCTCTTTCCACCTGCCACACCAGAAGACCTGGATTGGGCAGAGATAGGAAGTGGAGCTGCTCAGCTTTCCCAGCAATATTTTTACTTTTATAAATGTTCAGCAGGGGGTGAAGAAAACAACGCTCACAGACTCCTTCTTTTTCCCCGCCTGTCCAGCCTCACCCCACCCACCAGTCCTTGCCCTTTCCCACCATCTCCTCATGTGGAAGGCCTATGACAGCGAAGGAAAGCAGCACATGAGCGTGTTTTCTGTATAAACAGACACTATGGTAACGTCCCTGAACTCTCAGAGACACCCTTAGTAGAGTTTATTTCTATCACACTTTATTTATAGCTTTATCTAAGGAGATAAGTTTTATCTCCATATAGTTCACTGATTTCATGGCATTGGACATAAAGAGGATGGGATAGTTTCTCCTGATTCAAATATGTGGTTCTGTATTTGTAATGCTGCTAAGGGTTCATTCTTTGAGCCAAAGAGATTCCTCTTCCTGTCATCCAGAGGTAAAAAGATGGCCTGTAAATGAGAGCTAAGGCCGAGAGTTTCAAAATTGAATTATTTGGTGTGCCTCAGTTTTTGGGTGCCCATCTTGAGCCTGCTTTCCAGAGGAGCTGAGCCATCTGCTGCTATCAAGTGCAGTGGTGGGCACTCATCAGTTCTGAAAATCAGGCTCAACGTTTTTTCAGGCTGAGTGGCTAAAAATGAGTGGCCACTTCTGAAAAGGCTGGTTTTAATGAACTTGTTGGATATGTGTAGGCTTGGAAGGAATCGATTTTTTTATCAGTAAATGCCAGTACACATTGATTTCACAGCACAAGTACAAACCAATGAAAAAATTTCTATCGATAATTGAAATTTCCGTTAGATAAAGTATAAAAAAATGTTGCTTGATAACTTATTAGTGTTTGATTTAAGGATATTTACTGTGTACATTTCGATGTGATGGTGACAGTTTGTGTTTTAAATTTATAAAGCTTTAATTTTTAATCATCATCTACGGTCTTTAATTATTGTCTGGCCCCCCATTGCCTGATTTTTATCTCCCCCATAATCTCCTGCAGCCAGGAAAATTTAAATAGATAAATATAAAAAAATTGCTTAAACCCCATAATTCTGCACAACCGTGAAAATTTAAATGGATAAAAATAGAAAAAATGCTTAAAAATAAACGTTGATATTGTCTGTTGAAATTATAAAAAAATAAAACTTGAATTCTGCCATGCCTAGATACGTGGAAGGAAGATACCGTCTTAGGTCCTGATCAGGCAAAAGCAATTAAGCATGTGCTTGACTGTAAGCACATGCTTTAGTCCATCCCTATTCAGCCAAAATACTTAAGCATACACTTAACATAAGAGATAGGGAAGGATAGCTCAATGGTTTGAGCATTGGCCTGCTAAACCCAGGGTTGTGAGCTCAATCCTTGAGGGGGCCATTTAGGAATCTTGGGAAAAAATCTGTCTGGGGATTGGTCCTGCTTTGAGCAGGGGGTTGAATTAGATGATCTCCTGAGGTCCCTTCCAACCCTGATATTCTATGATCTAAGTGCTTTGCTGAATTGAAGCCTTAGAGGACATCTCAAACTTTACTTGAAAAATGAAACTAAAAGTTGAAGAACAAGAATGGGAGGCATGGAAGAGGGGGAATAAGTGAAGTAATGAGTTAATACACCTCCCCCATCTCTGAAAATCTAGATTTAAATGTGGCCTAGACCCAAGTGTGGAAGTGCCTGTAGGATATTTTCTGAAGTAGTGATCTTGTCACATCTTATCAGTTAGGCTGGTCAGTGCTTGAAAGGTAGAGCTCCATGGTAAATCCAAATTGCTGCAGAAGGGACATTGGTGATTCAATAGGTGGTGGTTTCCCCTTTGTGTCAACCTTGAATCCTATCTTAATGTTGGGGCGTGCAGGCGGGCGGTGTTGTGTGCATGAAAGTGCCATCTTACAGAATGAAATGTAAAAGGGAGTTCCTGACTCCTGACCACTTGTGGTTGGTTGTTGGGACTACATTAAGCGCACACTATGGAACAGTTAGTCTGCAGTAGCAGTGTCCACATGTTCCGATAGTGCATGGCAAGCTAGTGCACTGCAGAGTTACATCATGGCTAGCCATGCACTAACTTGCTGTGTAGACAAACCCTTAGTGAGAGCTATGTGTCAGATTGCAGGAAGAGGGGAAATACCTCTTGCTCCTATGATATATGCCGTACAGCAAAGGAAAGCAAAGTTCTGATTACTATGTAAATCATGTGTGTGTCAGGCTCATTAGTATCAGCAGATGTACGTCATGAAATGATGTACAGTCAGTAAAGTATTTCTAGCAAGGGCCCAGGGGGAGGAGCAGCTCATTCCAAAACCATGAAGCTGCTGCAAGGCCAAAGCTTTCCATTCAAATTCTGTGCATATTAGAGGATCAATGTGATGATCGAGCAGCTAAATGAGGTCCAGCAGTTTAGCATAGGTAACCTAGAATTCATAGCAACGCTTTTTATAGATCTAGCATGGTTATTACAAGGCTGTCTTGTTAGCCTCCTCCGGAGTGTCCTGGATACGTGCTTCAGTTTTCATCAGGGCCGAAAAAGCTTTGGAATCATTGCTTTGCACATAATAGAGTGTGAAGTGCTGACTCTGAGCTGTGATCCTGGGAACATGAGAAGTTTGTTTCAATAGTTACTGTGCACATTTCCTTAGAGTCAATGTAGGTTTGGAAATATTCAGTGCACACACAAATGTTAATGCAGGGGATTTTTCAGAGCCTTGGGTTTGGCGCTCCTTTGCAGTTTTAGTCTATAAGAAATAAACTGATCCAACAATTCTAATGATGCTGTCAGCTGACAAGGGGTTTGCTGTACCTGGCATCCAAAAAGCTGTGGATTTTTTTTTTCTCAGCTACTCTCTAGGGAGTGAAACAAGGTGAAGGAAGGATGGTCTTGAGATTAAAACACTGGACAGGACTGAGATCTGGATTCAATTCCTTTCTGACACAGACTTCCCATGTGAATCTGGACAAGTCACTTAGTCTCTGTGTCTCAGTTCCTCATCTATAAAATGGGGAGGAGAATGCTCCCTCACAGGAATAGTGTGAGGATACATTCACTCATGAGTTTGAGATGCCCCAGGGCCATATAGATACCTGGATAAATATTCTTCCTATTGATGCTGGTCTCCCCTAAGGCTCACTAATTGTCCTTCTCCACAGGAAATTACCAGACCAAGTAAGAGCCCTGGTGAGACTAATGAAAAGTGATCCGGTGAGTTGACTGGAACGCAGCATGTTTAATTTCACAGCATGAAAAGGAACAGATATTGCTTCATGGGACAGATCTGCCTCCAAAGATACTCAGTGTGCGCATCAGTTGGGAACATAATTAACTTACGCTTTTTTTTCTTTATATAGAGAATTGATTTCAACACTGACTGGAAGATCATCACTGTGTTAATTGGAGCCAATGATCTGTGCAACTACTGCAAAGACCCTGTAAGTAGCAGGATTGAGGAGCTGGCATGGCAGCAAGGCTGATTGGTGTGGATGTAAAAACACCAGTGTGAGGAAAGCTAGCCTCTGCGTCCCATGAAATCCAAGGTTGCAGGTAGGGGAAAGGAAGTCCCTGAGTTCTGAGGGTCACCCAATATGCCAGACAAAGCTGAATTTTGTAGAGTACTGTGGGGTCTGTATGCATCCAAAGAAGTGAGGTTTTTACCCACGAAAGCCCCCAAATAAATCTGTTAGTCTTTAACGTGCCACCAGACTCCTTGTTGTTTTTGTAGATACAGACTAACACGGCTACCCCCTGATACTTGTGGGGTCTGTGTGTCCTGATAGATACTCTGCTGGCAGTGCCTAGTTTTAAACAGTTAGCAGCCCCAGACTAAGATTGTTGTGGTCTCTGCTTGCTTGCTGTGGAGTAGGAACCAGCCATTATGTGTGTGGGGGGAGAGAGAGAGAAAAAAGCCTGCCTTTCTTGACCATGACTGGGGCATGGGGAGAGGAAGAGAGGGCAGGATTCTTCCCTCTCTGCTCCGGTGGTATACAGTAGGGTTACCATATTTCAACACTGAAAAAAGAGGACACTCCACGGGGGCCCTGGCCCTGCCTCAACTCCGCCCCTTCCCTACCCCCGGCCCCGCCCCAACCCCAAAGTCCCTGCCCCAACTCTGCCCCCTCCTCTGAGCACCCTGCATTCCCCCTCCTCCCTCCCGCTCTGATCTTGGTTGGGGGTTGCTAAGTGCTTCCCTGCTCCCCACTCGCCCTGCAGAGGCTGCACCCTCCCACCCCTGCAGCCTCTGAGACCCCTGCTCCCCACTCGCCCTGCAGCCCTTACACCCCCCTGACCCTGCAGCCTCTATGCCCCTGCCTGCCCTGCTCCCCACTCGCCCTGCAGCCTCTATGCCCCTGCCTGCCCTGCTCCCCACTCGCCCTGCAGCCTCTGTGCCCCCCTCCTGCCCTGCCCCTGCACCCCCCTGCCCCTGCAGCCTCTATGCCCCTGCCTGCCCTGCTCCTCCTCGCCCTGCAGCCTCTGCGCCCCCCCGCCCCTGCAGCCTCTGCGCCCCCTGCTCCTCCTCGCCCTGCAGCCTCTGCGCCCCCCCCCCCGCCCTGCTCGCCCGCTCACCCGGCAGCCTCTGCCTGGCAGGGGCTTCAGATGCTCAGCGGCGACCAGGGCGGCGCGGGTCCCTGCAGCCCCAGCCGCAGCCTCCTTCCTGCCCCCGCCGAGCACGTTCCCCGGCCTGTTGTCCCCGCCGGAAACAGCTCCCGTGGCGCCAGGTTCCGAGCCACACAGGGCAACAGGGCCACAGGAAGGGTCCCCCCATGTCCAGGGGGTCCCCGCCCACGAGGGAAGCCTGTAGCTGGGGCGGCTGGGCTGGGCTGCGCTGCGGACCCGGCAGATCGTGCTGGGGCCGGCCGGACCCTGGCTTATGCCTCCCTATTTCCCCGGACATGTCCGGCTTTTTGGAAATTCCCCCTGGATGGGAATTTGAGCACCAAAAAGCCGGACATGTCCGGGGAAATCCGGACATATGGTAACCCTAGTATACAGGGGCTGGAAAAGCCCCACAGCTAACCAGGGAAAATTGTCCTGGTTCAGCACTGTGTTAGGCCACCACAAGTAGTCCAACACCGCCCACCTCACCTCCCCCCACGAGTCCTGGCACAGGATGGTGTTGGAGGCGGGAGGGAGCATGTCGGAAGTTTCTGTAATGGTCAGTGCTACAGAGATTTTATGCTGCTTCAGATTGTGGCTGCCAGAAGGAGAATGTGAGACCTCTCATGCCCCTCACTCCTAGTTCTAAACCTGGCTCTGCATCTAGGGTGTTGTCTTTTTTGTACACAATCCTTTTCACTACCACTAGCACACTGAGGGTGCAACAGAGTGGGGGGATCCTTGCAGCTAAATAGGCCTAGCCAAGCTCCTGTGCCGCTGCCAGATGTTTATAGCCGGTGCCTCTGTTTTATCAGTTTTTGACTGACCCCCATTCGAACACACTTAGCACTTGGTTCTTTCCCTCAGCCAGAGATGAGGGGCCCATTGGACATTGACTCAGTCTGCTACAGCTCAACAGGGAGCTCTAGAAAAGCCAAAGTTGTACTCAGCCTATCTTCATTTGAGTGTGGAGTAATGGTATAATTGAGCCACTTGGTTTCTGGAAGGGAGCAAGAACATTCCACTGACCACAGCCTAGCATGGCGGAAGGAAGGGGATGGGAATGAATACCCAGCACAATATCTTTTTGTTGTCTCAAGCCATTTGTGAGCCGTCATTGGCAGTAACTCCTGCTTCTCTTCTTTTTCTATGAGAATTACTATTCAGCTGTAAATTTCACCAGCCGCATTCAAGAAGCCCTCGACATTCTGCATGCAGAAGTAAGTGGTTTTAGTAACTCATTGGTCAGCATTGCTTGTTCCTTCCCTAGTTCTAGTAGCTGTGGGGTAGCCAAGGGGTGGCCCTTGAACCAAATGTATCCCAATATGTTCTATAATGCAGGCTACACTGCCTTCATCTCTAATGCTGAGAGATGGCCTGACAAATGAGACACCAACATACAATCCGGGGCAGGAGGAGGGAGGGTTCAGTCAAGTGAGTTGGAGAGGAAAGGTCAATAACTGGAAAGGATTGGTTGAGTAGTTAACCAGGGCAGGAATGGGGAGCTGCACTTGTGCTCTGTGCTTTAAAATAAAGGCATTGCAATTTGCATGACCAGCTCCTGCCAAGCAAATTTCTGACTTTCCTTTCAGGTTCCCAGGGCTCTGGTCAATCTGGTTGAAGTAATGGACCTCCTCCCCTTGAGGCAAATGTTTCTGGATAACCAAGTACAGTGCCCCACACATCTCACTGGGTAAGGCAGCTTTCGCCTACTCTAGCATCTGCAGTGACTCTCAGTGGGAGAAAAGACAAAATTCGATTCCCTACTTCTCTATGGAGGAAACCTGGGGAGGGTTCAGGTTCCATACTGTAGACAGGGCCGGCTCTAGGCACCAGCAAAGCAAGCAGGTGCTTGGGGCGGCAAATTTGCAGAGGCACAAGAATCCAGCATGGGAGCTGAGAACCAACAGGGAGCCCTGGGAGCTGTAGTTCCTTGCTTAGCTCCCTGCCTATAGAGCCAGCCCTGGAGCAGGGAAAGAACTACATTTCCCAGCATTCCCTCAGCCACAATTAACAGGAAAGGGAGGGGGAAGGAGTGTGGAACTGAAACCTCATGCTGCAGCTTGCTGTAAATGGTAGGGACAGAGCCAGCTCTAGGTTTTTTGCCGCCCCCTACCTCAGCCCTGGGCTCCCGCCACACCCCTGTGTTTCCCCAGCCCTGGACTTTCACCTGCCCACACCCCCTGCTGCCCGAGCTCTGGCCCCCACCTGCACCCCCCTGCTGCCCCATCCCTGGGCTCTCCCCCCCCCACCCGCCACCTGCACCTCCTGCCGCCCCAGCCCTGGGCTCTCCCCCCACCCGCACCTCCTGCCACCCCAGCCCTGGGCTCTTCCTCCCCTTCCCCCCCGCACCTCCTGCCACCCCAGCCCTGGGCTCTCCCCCAAAGAAAGAATTGGGTGGACTAAATGGACATTGCACCTCTCTATCTGAAGCCTAACAAGGCAGGTACATGGATCCCACTAGAATTTAAAATGAAAAGTAGGGGAGGGGAGGCTCTACTAGACTGGGCAGCTTTAGATACAGTACCAGGCACGTAGGAGGATTTACACTTCTGAGCCATGGAAGCAGAAATAGACTTTTCTTTTCCAGATTTAGCTAATATTCAGAAAGGGAATCTAGCACCTGCCTTCCAGATTTAAACACCCTCTAAATTCAGGAGAGCTCAAGCTCAATTTGGGCAGCTGTTACTTCATTTCTCCCAAATCAAATATACTGATCCACTGTAACTTGCTGTAGAAAAAGTAGAATAAATTGAGCAAGAAATGCTTCCCAGTGGTTATTAGGACTGGAATTGCTATTTTCAACAGTCATTGCTTTTTTTTATTATTATTATTATTATTATTATTATTATTTTTAAGTTTTAGTTTTATTTGTTTAAAAGGAAGACAGTGATATTGCATTGGCAAATTCCCCATAGAAACAAAGAGTGGAACAAAAGAATAATAAAGGCACCTCAACTTTTCCTCATATATGTAGGACAGTCTTATAATATGCATCCAGATATCCTCCAATCACACAAGCTGAAACTTGTTCCACTTTACTGCAGTTCTGTAACCATATGGGAACCAATCCTGTCTGTGTTCTGTGCACATCCAAAATTCCTGCTGAATGACCCGCCCTGGGAGCGAGTTACCAGTGACCCAGGGTTGGGACGGCAGGAGGTGCAGTGGGGTAGGGGAGCAGCCAAAATTTTTTTTGCTTGGGGCAGCAAAAAACCTAGAGCTGGCCCTGACTGTAGGGCTGCCCTGGGGAGAGTATGGGTAATAAGTGATATGCCTCCCTGGACAAGGGTTATGGTTACAGAGGGTAGGGCTCCTTGGGCAAGGGTTGGAATAATAATGGGTAGAGCTCCCTTAGCGATGGTTAGGATATTAATGGGTAGGGTTCAAGAGGATAGGACTCCCATGCTAATGTTAAGGTTCCAGAAGGTAGGGCTCTCAGGTCTAGGGTTAGCGTCCCATAAAGGAGGGCGAGGGTTAGGGTAATAATTGGAAGAGCTTTTCAGGCTAGGGTTAGGTTTCCAGGTGGCAGCACTCACCAGTTTAGGGTAAGGATTACAGAGAGTAAGGTTCTCCGTGAGGGTTAGGCTTGGGGCTGGTAGGGTTCCCTGGATTTGATATGGGTTTTGTCATTAGGGTTCTGGTGGTGTCATTGGAGTCTGTTGGGCTCCCTGGGGTAAGCCTAGAGTTATAGAGGATTGGACTCCACTGGCTATGGTTATAGGGTACATCTATACTGCAGCTGGGAGGCACAATTCCCAGCTCAGGTTGATACATTTGCTAGATCAAGTAGAGCTAGCACACATACATCTACCCAGCTTGGAATTGCATGTCCCAGCTGCAGTGTAGACATACCCTTAGGTGCCCAAAGATAATGGGACATAGGGTGACACAGTGCAGTGCATATCACCTTGAAATGCTTAGAGGTAGCCAAACTGATATGCACCACTCATGTAGGGCAAAGGGGCAGATAAAACCATGGCTTTAGATTGTGCAAGATGGCAAAGACCATCTGGCACTCTTATAGAAAGGGTAGTACAACTCTACCCCGATATAACGCTGTCCTCGGGAGCCAAAAAATCTTACCGTGTTATAGGTGAAACTGCGTTATATCGAACTTGCTTTGATCCACCAGAGTGTGCAGCCCCACCCCACCCGGAGCACTGCTTTACTGCGTTCTATCCGAATTCGTGTTATATCAGGTTGTGTTATATTGGGGTAGAGGTGTATATAGACATCCAGCACTGCTCCCAGGTGGTGTGGATGCCAAATGGCAGTGGGTGAGTGTCTCTTGAATCTACATTCTGCTCTAATGCTGTATGTTTCTCTCACTTCTGTAACCTCTTCTGCAGAGAACTGTGTAGTTGTGTTCTTCCAGTGACAGAAGGGTCACAAGAGCTAGCGATGGTGATGGAAGCTACCAGAGCCTACCAGGTACATCTGCCGGGATGAGTGCAGTGGCTTTGCCTACAACTGAAGCAGGGCAGAGGGATATCCAGCAATCTGTCAGTTGCAATTTATAACAACATATACAAAAAGTGCCCATCTACTATTCTGGGTACCTTTGTTATTATTAAAAATATCAGTGTGGCAAAATCAGCAGGAAAACTCTATCCCTAACACAAACCCATAAGTGGGACTTTCCTCACCCAACCTCCATCCCTCATAAACAATCACTCCATCATGCTTCAACCTTTTCAGCCACTAGGGCAAAAAAATGGGTTTTGCCATGTGCCCTGAAGGTCTGTGATCCCTGACTGTGTCAGCCCAAGGGTGGAAGTGCAGCTACATGCCCTACACACCATTTAAGGGTGACAAAGTGGTTGGTGGGTTGATGATGGTCTTTTTCGTCTCTTACAGAACAGCACTCGAAAGCTAGTGGAGTCTGGCAGGTATGACACCCAGGAGAATTTCACGGTGGTACTGCAGCCTTTCTTCCGAAATACCAAGATTCCTCTTCTTCAGGTATGACCATAGGTCACTCTCAGTAGTTAGGTTAGATGCAGGCACTCACCCACCCATCTAGAGTATATGAAAGTATCCGGGTTTGCCAGGTGCTCTTGAAGTTCCCATATGAATATAATTTGGTTTGGGTATATTATGTTGTTGGAATTCCTTGAACAGTTCCCAATACTTGGACTTACATAATTTATTTTTATATTGATTACTGTTTTAACCTTTGAGAAATGATTTAAAGATTACATGTAAAGATATGTTTATACACAATTGTTCAGCAAGGGCAGGTGTTAGCTAAAAGTACAGTTATCATTATACTCTTATATAGTGCTTTTAATCAGTAGATTTCAAAGCACTTTGCAAAGGACATCCATATCATTATCCCCATGATAAACTGATTAATCAAGCTGCATAGAGAGCCCTGGCAGTTATGTTAGAGCTCTTAAAGCTGTCTGGCAATGACCCTCACTGTTAACTAACAGCATTATCATCTCTTTCTGACCCATGATCTTACTCTTCTATGCCTGTGCAGAGAGAGGGATCTACATAGTAATCAGTCCAAAATGTAGTCTTAGGCAATGAGCCTTTCCCCTTATTTTTGGCAGTAGGAGCGGGCTCCAGTGCCTGTATGGTGAGTGAAGCAAGCTAGTAAATCTAAGAACTGACACAAATCTTTTTCTGAAACTTGAAAACCATTCACTGATTTTTTTTTTCACCCACATTTGCACTTCCTGATTTCAGCTGGAACTGGAAGCAGATGTGGTCAAATTCCAAGCAGGAGAAGCTGTGGTATTATAGGGCCAGAGGGAACTAGAAAATGTCAGTAATAACTGGTGACAAGTTGCAAACATTCAGCTTCTTCCCCTAACAAACCTTTTCTGAGACTGCAAAATTGGGCTGAAAAATCTCACAATCATAGACTTTGATTTCTGCTCAGGTCAGCCTTTGTGAAAAGCCCTTCCTGTGGGTTTGGACACTGCCTAGAAACTTGGAAATGAAAAATAATAGACACAATTTGTTTCTGAAAAATGTTTAGACCTCAAAAATGATTTTCTTCCAGTTTTGCAAACAAAACCCCAAAAGAGATGTTTTTCCATATTATATCCAAACTTGAAATGGGCCTGACCCAAAATCCTGGCTACAAACTTGGTGGAAGATCAGATACAGATCCAAAACTTGGCAGCGGGTCCTTACTTCTCTAATGAGCCAACCCAAAACGCTTGATCAAAACATCCTCAAACCTTGAGGAAGTTCAGTTCTGGATCTAAGCTCTGTGGCCTTCGTCCATCTAATCCAAACTCTTCTATCCACCCCTAAAATCTCATGAGAAAACCAATATCTTAAAACTTCCAAACCCAAACTGTTTCAGATATTACAAAATCGGTAATAAACTGGAGTTCTTCTCTGAAAGGTGACTGTGTGGGTGTACTCACTTGTATCTGCTAACTTCAGTGACAAACAACTCTTACTGCTTTTTATTCCTGTTAGCCCTGTAGAACTGACACTGCTGCAAAAGAGGGAGCTACAAGAGAAGGAATTTTTTCTTGTGTTCCTTCTTGTGTATCATCAGTGGACTTGTGTACTAACTTCCACCGAGCTATATCTGAGCAAACCCACTGAGGAGCACTGTGTGGTTTGTAGCACCCTTATTCCTGATGGTGATGCATGAGAAGGAACAGGCTCACCTTCACTCTCCTATCCCAGTTGAGTTTGTGGCTGTGGCACTGGAGATCCTAGAGAGAAAGATAGAACACAACAATGCCATTTTTAGAGCCAGGATAGAACAGCACATTAAACATCTGAACTTTAAGGTGCTTATCCTTTTGGGGTTGGCCCATTGCTAGTACTTGGTGACCCTGACTGGTAGTACCCCACTTCATCTCCCCAGATGCCAGTAGGCCTTCCACATGGGAGTGTATAATGGGAATGCCATACAGCTACTACCGCTGCTCCAACTTCAGTGAACCAAAGTAATAAAGTATTAACAAACTTCTTGCACTCAGGTGTCTTTTGCACTTTTCTTTTTAGGATGGACATGCAGATATCTCCTTCCTTGCACCAGACTGTTTCCATCTGAGTCAGAAATCCCAGTCTCAGCTCTCCAGGGCTCTCTGGAACACCATGGTAGGGATGGCATGGACTTGTATATCAGGCTCATCAACCAGAACTGATTCAAAGTATCTGTAAAATCATCTCCTTTGTGTAATAGTTGTTACATTGGGGGACTGGGTGGCTCAAGCCACTGTTGATGGGACCCAGACCATTCATATTGAGGTCACCTGTTCAAATCCAGGTCAGTGTTAATTTAAAGGTCTCTTCCATCTGTTGGCTAAGTGGTGAACTGAGTTTGATGGGTCTCAGTTCACATCCTATTGGACAGGTGTCCACATCAACAAGAATGAAATCCCATGGAATGCACTAACTGGCAGTCTCCATGAAAGAGAAGTTGAAGACTGCATGGGCCATGGAGACTGACTGACCTACCTTCTCGCCTTCCAGGTTGGGGCCGAGGCACATTTGTGTGGCAGTGTAAGTGAAGCTTGTACTGCTGGAGCCTCTGCTGTACCTGTTCTGTGGAGAAACAGAGGACTATAGTCTCCATGGCTGTCAACCCAGAACCTTTCACCTACTCTAAATTCACTTTTTAAAAGGAGTGTAGTCAGGGAGGATCCTGAGTTTTTAGCCAGGAACCTCTGCAGTGATGCTCAGCTTTCCTTTTACCCACTGGCACTGTGACAAGAAATGGAAGATTTATCCTCACTGCCTGTCGCAGTGGTTTGTGGTTGATGCCACGTTTCAACAGACATAAAATTAGACAAGAGGCCTTAGCCCTGGTATTCTGGTCAAATTCCAATACAGCTACTTCTGCCTCCCTAAATTCCCTCAGCAATATAGTATGCGTCTTTTCTTCCTGTTCTAAACTACTGCCTAGTGTTACTGTGCTCTGTAACACAGCTGCCATGTTCCTCCAAAGAAATGGCTGCATTTCAATCACAGGTAAATCCAGAGCTATGCAATTATTCAATTTAATTAAATTTGTAAAGCACCTTTGGATTCTTTAGGTTTAAAATTGCTATAGAAATGTAAGATGAGGACACAACTATAAAACTAATCCTCCCCTTTTTTTCCCCAGCTTCAGCCTGTAGGGGAGAAAACGGACTTCTTTGACCCCAAGGCTAACACTACCCTGAGTTGCCCAACTCCGGTAAATACTGTCCCATTACAGAAGCAAGGGGTTGCAGTGGGTGGGTTCATGCCCTTTTCTTGGCAAGGATCCAGTATTTTTTGGAACAAGTCTGCTAAAATTCTGCTTCTCTGTTAACTATATGTGAATATCTTCTTGCACAATAGTTGCTTCAGTGTTTCTGGGCCTTATACCATCTTACAAAAACTAACTGATAACATGGCTGGTGCGTGTTTAGATCTTTGGACAGATTTTTAAAGATATTTAGGTGCCTAAAGATACAGATAAACACCTAGTAGAATTTTCAAAGGGATTCAGAATGGATTTTCCCTTTGAACTCATTGGCAATTAGGTGCCTAGATGTTTTTGGAAATCCCACTAGGCACCTATGTGCGTCTTTAAATGCCTTTAAAAATCTGGCCCCTAGTGACTAATACTGAAGAGGCTGCATGTATGCTGTACATGTGTATGTAGTTTCCCCCATTGGGTGTATGGATCTAGGGAGTTTCATGTTTCCATCAACCTCCAACACATGGATTTGTCATTACATACCAGCTCAGCAGTTTTTTCTTTTGACAATGGTCAGCTGCTTCTCTCCCTTTCCCCCAGCCCTTTTTCTAACTTCTTCTTAAAAAATTTGTGGTGTATAAATTCTACTCTGTTGTGAGTTTCAGAACATCAGTGCATTCATGAACTTTTGAGCTGCTATATGACAATAGATGGCGATTCTACTAGTTTCTTCCCTCCTTGCCCTGTACAGCAATTACCTATCTATGAATTTCTAATGTGTCCATCACCATCATCTGTCTGTCTCTCTCACCTACCTTCATTACATGAGTTTGAGCCTCCAGCCACTATTTAGTAGTAAAATCCCTATAGAGAAATCACTAGCATAGCTGATTTTTTGGAACATAACAAGAACTGCTGTCCACCTGGTCCAGTATCCCACTTTGGGACATGACCTATAGCCGATGCGTTAGGTGAAGGTGAAAATAACAAATGTGGACAGTTGTGCAATGAGCCAGGATTTGGGGAATTCTTTCCTGACCTCTGAAGAGATGAGTTTATGCCCTGGAGCATTAAAGTTGGTGATTATCTTACCAAGGATAACTATAAATGCTGTGAGTCAGAAGTTATCCATTCCTTTTTTAAAGCCACTTCCCCATTTTGTCTTCATCTCCTGTGACACTTTCTAAGGATATCCAGGATTGAGTCACCTTGTAATACCCCTGCCTCAGTGAGAGAGACACTTGTTGGTGCTTAACTGGGTGTCAGCTCTTTGACACCACCAGTCAGTGGTGTCAGTTTATTATCCAAGGCTAAGATTTAAGGGGTAGTGAGTAAGGATAACAATGGAAACAGAAATGGTTACATATCAAACAAAAAGTAAGTAACTTTAGACTCTAAGAAGTGTGTTATAAACAGGCTTAACCCCTCATCATCTAAAGTTGCTTTAGGTGAGAGAAACAACCTCCCAGCATCTCCAACCAACATGCCTGGGATCCCTCTTTCATGAAGGCAAAAAGCACTGTCCTGTTTGCTTCCTCTCTGAAAGATAACAAAATATCTCCTTGCATTTTTTAAATATTCTTTAAAGCTCATTTTTGGGCCCCAGAGACAGGACAGCCTCTGTTGATTTAGTCTCCGGTGTCTTCTCATCCCCTTGTTGACTTCATATGTAAATTGAGGTCATATTATGTTGGCTTACAATGCTTAATTTACAGAGATAAGATTTGTTTTCACCAGTCCATCTCCTCTCTGGAAGAAACCTGTTTTTCTCTTTGATTGGTGACGGACTTTAAAACATAATTTCAGTACATATACACAATTTCTTAAATATCCTCTCTGCATATATGATGCAGTGATTGAGGATCAGTGTGACATAAGCTTTTATTAGAGACCTCACATGATATTCTATATGGATAAATACTATGAAAGCAGTGTGCTAGAGGTGGTGAGTGTCTGGCATGCTAACAGTTGCTGTTACAGAACAGCAAATCCTTGGCCAGTTGGCATCGATAGGCTTCTGTCACACCCCTGAGGCAGTGGGCTCCACAGACTCACTATAGACTGTGGGAGATACTTCCTTTTTATCAGATCCAAGTGTACTTGGTATTAATTTAATAAGACAGCCAGTTACTCTCCTCTTGTGGAAGAGTGAAAATGAATGTTGGATTTGTTTTTCCCTATGTCCCTCACAATCTGATATTCAAAACGCCCTGGAAACTGTGTGGCCTTGCCCTGTTGCTGTCCATTCTGGACCTATTTTGTGGATAAACAGGGTTTTGAAATGAGTCTTTAACGTGGCAAGTCCATGGCACTTTGTGGAAGCCGTGGGTACTCGCTCACAGTGGCACTTTCCCTACTGAGCCAGCACTGTTGTGAAGGCTTCCCAATTGCAGTACAGTAGCTAAGTTACACTAGAGGCTATTTCGGGGGAGTTCCATCTGTCATTTAGTGTATCTGTTATTACATAAAATGACTTCAGATTCTGCTGTTCGTGGGCTCCATGTATTCTATCCCTTTGCTTCTCTAACTCAACACAGCAGAGGTTGTGTATGTGTGATTGTCATATATGCCAGGCTATAGAGACCAAAGGTCTATAGCAACCCATTTATAAGCATAATAGGTTAATTTAAAGGATGAAAGTCTGCAAGTGGGGGGGGGGATTTCTGATCAAACTACACGCATTTCTGATTTAAATCATTTGGAATAACTCCGCTCTTTCAGTGGAAAAGTCTCTTTGACCCTGCACCTTCAGGCTCTGGGTTCTGTATTACAAGCTTAGGGACAATCATGCTATTCTCATTAGGGAGAAGCAAGCCTCCTGATGGGGTCTTTAATCTATGAGAGTCCATGTTTCCTGAGGTGGATGCTGGGTACCAAGACCACCACCCAAATTATACAGCCATTGTGGGAAAAGGGTGAGCTGTACATGCCAGGCTCCGCCCCGCTGAGGCAGGCAGAGCTGCCCAGGCTTCCCCACTCCCTATATTAGAGTGGATTACAGATCCAGACAGCCCTGACCACTCTTTGAAGGGATCTGATGTGTGCGGGTGGGCTGGACCAAAGTCCCCAGATCTGAATACCCCTAAATTTTAGGGGAGGGTGTTTGTTTCAAAATCCAGATCCACACTTTGTAGCTCAGGCCATCTCTAGATATATTATCTTTTGGCAGCAGAAATCCTGATCTCATTTGCTGTCTTCTGTGCCGTTGTTTGCTGCCTGATCTGTATTTCTCACCCTTTCTCTCCTCACTCATCAGCACAAACCCTTCCTGGGAACATACAGGAACAGCAACTACACATACCCACCTCTGGAACCTACTAACAAGCCAATTCAGGTAATTGCCTGTATCGCTTACTGTACATTTCACATTCACACTTGGATGCAAAATTGCTCCTGTCTAGTGGGTGTTTTCACGTCATTTGGAATTTGTAAACGGTAATTTCTTACTAGGCTTTGAACATACAGATCTCCTCCTATGTCAACAAGTATTTAAATGCTTCTTTTTCAAGTGTTTTTTGCAAACACAGTTGTACCAGCCAGTGCAGACTGGGAATAACTTTACTAAAACTGTTCTCAAGGGTATGTCTTCACTACCCACCGGATCAGCGGGTAGCGATCGATTTTCCGCGTCTAGTCTAGAAGCGATAAATCGACCCCCGAGCGCTCTTCTGTCGACTCCTGTACTCCAGCGCCGCAGAGTCGATCTAAGCATGTTGACTTCAGCTACGTTATTCATGTAGCTGAAGTTGCGTAACTTAGATCGATTTCCCCCCACACACACAAGTGTAGACCAGGGCTAAGTCATGACAGTAACAAATCCAGTCAAAGGACGCTACTATAAGTCAGCTGCTCCAGATATACACAGAATTGGCAAGAGAACTTAGGACCTGTCAGCCCCAAAAGTGCAGGCTTAGGTCACTTGTTTTAAAGGAGGGTTTATAGCCTCATCAGGCATCCAGCCACTAGAGGCAATGTATTTCCATGCACTTGGGCAGCTCTATCCAGTAGAGGGAAGTCGTGATAACAGTATGTTACATGAACTTGCAATATGTCTCCAATTAACATCTACTGGCTCTTAAATGAGGGCTTGACATTCCACCATAGCAGAGAAACTACAGCAGAGGAGTTAACATAACCAGTACAGAGCTAATTCCGGGTAGGAACTGAAGAAATGAGGTGGGAACCTGTGCTTGCCAGGCTGGAGGAGGTGTGGATGCCTCCTAAGATAGCTGTGCAGTTCTGTTGGTGTGAGTATGACTGGGGAAGATGATTGTCCAAAGCAATAGTCTGAGTGGCCAGTTAGGCCTTCTTAATGAGGTCACTGCTGTTGTCTAGATCCAAGTAATGCCCGGCTGGGACCTAATTTCCAAACAAAATAGTGTGAATCCCTGCGTCCATTACGGATTATAAATAAGGCTAAAATTTTGTCACGAGTATTTTTAATAAAAGTCATGGACAGGTCATGGGGCAATAAACAAAAATTCACAGCCCCTGACCAGTCCATGACTTTTACTATAAACACCTGTGACTAAATCTTAGCTGCTCTGGGGGCCCCAGAGGCTCATGGCTGTCCTGTGCTCCAGGGGCAGGGGCTGACAGCCCCCGGCCCCTGCTGCCCTGAGGCTCCTGACCTCTGCTGCTCCGACAGCCTCTGGGGCGGTCCCCGTGACTGCTGGTGCTCTGGGACCGCTGCTGTGGGGCCGCCCCTAGGATCACTGCTGCTCTGGTGGCCCCCGGGGCCAGTTGCTCAGGCGGCCCTAGGGTCAGCCACACCAGCTGCTGCAGCTGCAGAAATCATGGAGGTCCTGGAGAGTCACAGAATCCATGACTTCTGTGACCAGACTCGCAGCCTTAGTTATATAAAGAACAACAGGTGGCACTAGCAAGTGCTGCTTCAGGCTGCAACTGAAAAGGAAACCACCATTCCCCCTCCCAGCTACAGTTCACAGCACCCGGGTTGCTTCTAGAAAGCTAAACAGAGAACTGGAGAAAGGCTTCCAGTTCATGATTCTTACACTTCAGTGACCAAGTTGGAAGGATCTCATGGAAGGGGGCAAGAGAGAGGCAGAGAAGGAAAAGGAGAGAATGGAAACTGCTTCTCCCCATTCCCTCCCCCACCCCAAAAAATTAACCCAGCTGACCAGTCCTGGGCCTTTATAACACCCTCTAACTGGATTGTAATCTCTCTGAGCCGCACCACTGTGTTAAAGATGAGGGCAGCTACATTTGACTTGATTTTTTTCCTGCAAATCAGGTGATACTCTCAAGCTCTCACATGGCCACTGGTCAACATGGCCTTTGTCTGGGCAAAGAGTGGACACCCCTGCCCCTGATGGGACTTGCCCATTGTATCAATTTATTTTCCTCACTGGCCCATCTCTGCTTCTCAGAATGCACTGCTGCTGCCGTTGAGAGGCAGTGTGGGTAGAGAAATGGGCATAGGACTGTAACTCAGGCATTCCTAGGTTCAGTTCCTGGCTCTGCTACTGAATTGGCACTCTGGCTGACTACCCATCTGTGACATTTCAGAGGATAACACCTATTCTGCCTCACATGAGTACTGTAAGCATTAATTAATAGGGTTGACCGGACTATCACAATTCCATTTCACAGCAACTTTTAAGGTTTTCAAATTTGGTTTTCTTTCTACATAGGAAAGAAAACAAATCATTTCAAGCATTTAGCAAAAACGATAGGGCAGTGGCTTGGGAGACCCAGGTTCAATTCCCTGCTCTGCCTGATTCAAGCCAGAATTTTTCATCCTAGACCACTCTCAGTTAGGCAGAGCAAGGACTCAACCCTGGGTCTCCCACTTTCTGCATCATTGCCTTAACCAAAAGGCTATAGAGTGTGGGAAGTTTTCTTTGCTCCTCTCCCCTCCCTTCCTAAAATAAACTTTGTTGAAATCAACACATCTCTGTGAAACATTGGCCTTGACAAAATAGTATGTTTGGATGAAATTTCATTTCACCAAAAATATTCCGACTAGCTGAATTAATCAGTATTTGGACAGCGTTTCAGGATGAAAGGCAAGAATTGCCGAGCTCTCAGGTAACTAGTTAGGAACTATTCTTTTTTGGAGTTTGATTTGGTTGTAATATTCGTTCAGTGTGTTCCAAAGTATACTAATATCTCCTAACCATATTGCTGTTTGTTTTGTTGTTTAAGAATTGGGGCAGTGATCTGTCATGTCCTGCACAGACTCCATCTGAAAGTGTCCCAACATCAGGTGAGAGAGAACTTGTTTTGGACTGAACCACTGAGAGGAGTAATCATCTGTGCTTTTTAAAAGCAAAATCTTAAAACTGTATTACTGCACATGTTGGGTGAGAGGAAAACAACCAGGTTAGGCATTGTGTATCCAGCGCATAGCAAGGGCATTCTCTTTTGCCAAACCCAGGATGTTCACCAGCACAGCGGCTGCATTCTAATGGACAGACAACAACTTGGCTGGCTTAATCTAGCCAGATGTGCCTGGTACATTTGCAGCAAAGCAGCTTTGACCAACCTGGGTGTACCTGCTTGATGAGCAGAACACGTGTATTGCGCCCGGACATAGCGGGAATGCTTTACATCTGAGCAGATAGTAGGAAACCTAGATCTAGATTTAAAGCCAACTGAAAACAGAACAGAATGAATGTATGCAATTTTAAATCTATCTAATCTATTTCGGGTTTTTCTAAAGTGACATATGAAAGGTAGTGTTAAGCTCTGTTTACTTCCCTATTACTCAAGCACATGATTTGGAGCAAGCCAGGAGGCAGAAGTGAATTGCAAGAGTTTATTCCTCAGTCTAGTTGATGACTGAGGTTTGTGTAGAACCCTGGGCCCGCTCCCCCTGAAGTCAGCAAAGATTTTGCCATTGTCTGCAATGGAAGCAAGATCACCAGGTCCTTCACCCAGGATAAGATTTTCCAATGATCACTGGTAACCCTGCTTTTTTCTTTCTTCTCCTGTCCAGTACATAAGCTACGGCCAACAAACATCAAAGTCGTAGCAGCGCTGGGAGATTCCTTGACTGTGAGTACCAGTGCTTCCCCTGAGCCTAGAATGGGAAGGGCAATTCTAGTTTCCCTGGATGTTATGGTGTCAGACACCATCAGATGGAGAGCAAATTGCTGTGACTTGCCCAGCTGTGTCCGTTGGCCGTAGCAACATCTTAGAGTTATGAGTGAATCTGGCAATTGAGGAATAAATAGCCCGGACTAAAGCCAGAGGTGAGACCCAATCTTGCCAAGGTGCAGAGCTGCCAAAACTCCCATTCACTTCAGTAGGAGTTATGGGGACAGAGCAACTCAAAGGATCAGGCTTATATTGCAGATGAGGGTTGTACATGCTTCCCACAGTGACCTGCTTGCATGTTCCCAGGGAATCTTTCTCTTGACTCATGAAATGTTTCAGAGAGAATGGAAAATCTACCTTATGAGATAAGGCTCAAAGACCACGGCTTGTTTAACCTAACCAAACAAAGGCTGAGGGGAGGGAGATAGGATTGCTCTCTATACATACATCAGGGGGATAAATATAAGGAGGGAGAGGAGTTATTTAAGTTAAGCTCCAATGCGGACACAAGAACAAATGGATATAAAGGCCATTAACAAGTTTAGGCTTGAAATTAGGCGAAAGTTTCTAACCATCAGAGGAGTGACGTTCTGGAACCGCCTTCCAAGGGGAACAGTGGGGGGCAAAAAACCTAACTGACTTCAAGACTGAGCTTGATAAGTTTAGGGAGGGGCTGGCATGATGGGACTGCCCACAATGGCACATAGCCAATCTGCTGCTGCTAGCAGCAAATATCTCCAGTGGCCGGTGATGGGACACTAGATGGGGAGGGCTCTGAGTTACTACAGAGAATTCTCTCCCAGGTGCAGTGGCGCTGGAACCCTTTTAATAGTGGAGGTGCTGAAAGCCAGCCCCCCAACTCCTGTCTGCTCCCCACCCCCAGCTGGGGCCAGGAGCAGTGCCATGTCTCCGGGGGCGGGGGGAACCCGGACACGGCTAAGGGGGAAAAGGCTGGGGGCAGGCACAGGGCCAGGAGTGGCACCCCGGGCATGGGGCCCGCAGCCAGGACCCTGCGTCCGGGGCAAGTATAAGAGCCCTGGCTGCGGGGCCAGCAGCCAGGGCCAGCAGCCAGGGCCCCAGGAGTGGGGGGGCCGAGTGCGGGTCCCCAGGCACATGGGGCCAGTGACCAGAGAGCGGGGCCAGCGCCCCAAGAGTACAGCCCTGGGCGCGAGGGCCGAGGCACAGGCTCAGCGCCTGGGAAGAGGGCTGGCAGCTGGGACCCGCACCCTGAGAGATACAGTCCTGCCAGGGAATCTGGTGCTTAGGGGACAATGGGGGCATAAGGCTTCCAAACTACAATTCCCATGAGCCACTACAGTGGCTTAGGTGAATGAAGAATAATGTTGAACTGACCTGAAACAAAATGTTTTAACATTTCAAAATACATTTTTCTTTCATTGCACAGAAAGATTAGCTATTTTGACTTTTCTTTCTGATTCAGGACCAAACCAAATGTCAAAATATTGGAATTTCCTGTGGGATAGAAATTCTGCTCTTTCAGCCAATTCTACTCCGTACATTTCAACTGACCCGTTAAATGGCCCATTCAGTAGCAACAGCGTGGGCCAGTAGAGCTCCGCCTACTGGAGGACAAAACCATTCCTGCTTCGCACAACTTCCTCTGCTTGTCATCTTGCCATTTCATAAATGATTCTTACCATCTTTCCAGACTGCTGTAGGAGCCAAAGCAACCAGCTTGAATGACCTGCAAACAGCCTGGAGAGGACTTTCCTGGAGGTGAAACACACAGCAGTTCTGGGTGGAAGTGTGTATGTGAGAGAATGTGTGTGCACGTGTGCGTGCGCGCTGCAGTGGGTGGCTGCTTATGGATGAGTGTGACTGTGCATGCAAACATGTTGTGAGTGATAGATGTAGAGGCGTTATTCTACAGTCCATTTAGCAGAATCCCAGATATCTGGTTGGCAGGCATCAGTGCAGTCTGTGCACCTTGAACAGCTGCTCACAAATACAGTAGGTACCAGTGAGGTTAGACCGCACAGCTCTGATGGGGCAGTGTGTGACATGCCTCTTTATGACGGGCAGCATCAGAATAAGTGGAAAATAAGTGCCCCATAGTGCTCTGATGGTAGCCTATAAGGCTATGTCTACACTACAACCTATGTCGGCATAACTTATGTCACTCAGGGGTGTGAATAAATCACCCCCTGATCGACATAAGTTACCCTGACATAAGCGCTCATGTGCACAGTGCTATGTCGGCAGGAGAGCTTCTCCCACTTACATAGCTCCTGCTGTTCAGAGGTGTTTTTTTTATGCCAATGGGAGAGCTCTCCCCTGTTGGCATAGAGTGTCTTCACCATACACACTGCAATGGCACAACTGCATCAGTACAGCGGTGCCACTGCAGCGCTGCCCATGTAGCCATGGCACTAAGGCTCTGTGCACAACCTTAGCTGCAGCCCTGTTTGACTTGATCTGAAATCTGCCTTTCAATACTTTCCCTGAATTCACACTTGACCTGTGGTTTATCCCCTTATTCCTGGTTGAGTCTTTTTTTTTTTTTTCTCCCTGAGCTGATACAGCAGCAACATATGGTGACCACATGACAGATGGTATGTGCTTACAGTATTAACCCTGCTGACTGATCGATTCTGTTCTTTCCCCCCACCCCTCCGTAGCATTGGAGGTGATGGAACCCTGGAGACTCACACGACTTTACCCAGTGAGTATTTTGAAAATTCCCAAAGTGGGGAAGGGGACTCTTTGCTCCAAGACTCAGCCAGGCAAATGCTGGAAAGTTTGTGCTGGCTTCCCACCTTCCTTAGACAGGGCACAGGATGCACATCTGTTGGGGATCTGAGGAATTTATTCAAACCCCAGATCAACACTGGGGAAAACTCCTCTGCTAAAAGTTTGAGTCAGTTCCTCCATTTGACGGTTCTGGATGGAGCTGTCACATCAGCTCTGCTGAACAGATGAGGGACAGATTACAGGAGGAAATGACTAAAATGACACAAATCCAAAGCAGATGCTCTTCCTTTATTTCTCTCTGTAGCCTCCAGTGACAAGGTGGAAACCTTGCAGGAGCTGTGGGCTACTGATGCACTACAGAGCAATTGATGGTCCACGGAGTGCTGGCTGGTCACATGGTGATGGCTGCTCCTTATTTCCAGCTGCTAAACTGTTCTGAAAGACGCTAATAATAATTTAAATATTTACCTAATGGTATTATTCCATTTAAGCAATTGTTGTAGTTGCCATGGAGATTACAAAAGGGAGGGGAAGTGGTCCTTTTGACCATGAATTGGAGGGAGCTTGGTCCATGACAATTCTTCTATTAATATGCGATCCATGCTCTGGAACAGTTTGACAATGCCTGAGAGTGTGTAGGATTTTATTTCAATCATTCTTATATCCATGTGCCTTGGGCACCACTGAGTTTTAAATCAAAATTGGAGTCTGTTTTATACTGTGTGAGGTATTATAAATGTATTGCTAACTACAAAGAGGCTTTGAACTCCACCTACTGCATTATAGACACGGTAACAATAATATTTTGCATATATAATACCTTCCAGCTGAGGATCTGAATGAATTCTACAAACATTAATTAAAGCCTCGTTTCACCTTGGTGAGATCGGTGTCATTGCCTCCAACGTGCATATGGAGAAACTGAGGCACGGATAGGTTAAGTGCCCAAAGTCGCAGTGAATGTGTCTTGACTTTTAGCCCCATGCCTCAACCACAAGACTGGCATGTGGGTTCTGCAGGAGGGGATGCTGATTCTTGCTCGCAGTGCAAAGGATAACCAGCATGTCTTCTCCTGTCTTTAAGATATTTTGAAAAAGTTTAATCCAGAACTCTTCGGCTTCTCCACTGGCACCGAAAAGGAAACAGCCGGGTTCAACTCAGCAGTGGGAGGAGCCAAAGCAAAGTAAGCATAATCACACCCTAGTCAGGGAGATAGTGGCATGAGGAGCTGGTCGACTGGCAAGTTAAGCTGCATCCCAAGGCTGAGGTTACTCTTGAGTTAATATTAATTATCAAACCAGTTGCTCTTTAATGGCTGATACTATCTATACTGTGCATATATCTCTATAGCATAATATTCTTTCTTCTGAATATTTGAGGAGTGTGTGTTTGTTTATGAGAGATGTCGTCTTTTGACTAGACCTTCCCATCCCATATCTTCCGAGTCCAGTACCAGTGCTTTAACCACAAGACACTCCTTATTCCCACAGTGAATTTTCCCATAAGTCTTTTACATGTAGGTCACTAGCTCAGTGTCAGACCAGGCCGGTAAAGACCCGAAAGCCATTGCCATCTCCCAGCTGTTGAATGACTTCTGGGTAACGAGACGGTATGTTGCAGTCCAGTGCCTAATGAATAGGAGCGCATTACTGGCATTAAAAGCTATCCTGGCTAGCCGCATTAGTAGAGCAGCAGAGGACTGAATGAACTATGGAGACTGAAATCCCCTCTCCTTCCCTTGAGAACGACTCTTTCCGAGCCACTGATGGTAAAATGTGCAGGCAGCCTATATTGCCGCTGCACCCAATCTATGGCTACGCAGAGGACTTCAGTCTCCAGGACTGTCGATCCAGCACCTTTCACCAGCACTACGTTTACTTGAAAGCGAGTTGCAGGTTAGCCAGCAAAGCTCGCATGGCTGTGAAATACCTTGTCATCTCCAAGAGCAGGTTTGGGAATTGACTATTTTCCTCCCAACACAATCCATTTGAGCCAGTCCTTCAAGAAAAATAACTCATCTCAGTCGCCCTGCTGCTTGGCAGCCATCCTGGCTGGAGCCCTTGCAGCTCAGATTATCCACCTATGATTATTCTTACATGTGAGCCATCGCTCTCCCTGCGTGGCCCTGGTGGTCCTGAAGTTCCATAAGATGGGGCCAGGAGGAGAAATCGAAGCCTTCCCAAGTTGTGTTCATTCTGCTCGTCATTTCAGAACAACGACCTGAGCGCTCTTCTTTCCTGTCTCCATAGCAATATGTCAACCCAGGCGCGTGAACTGGTGGAGCTCATGAGAGGCAGCTCGGTAAGTGCATAGCATCTATAACTCATGTAGCATATTTGGGTGGTGGGGAGAGGCAGGTTTCACAGCTGGAAAAAGGATCAAGGCATTTCTCACTGGCGCCAAGGTGTGTGAGTGCAGTGGGTGGATCACGGCAGCCAGGAAATTGTTACTCCATTATCTATATTAGCCCTGATCAGGCCTGGGTTCCCATTGCACCAGTGCTGAACAACCACATAGGAAGATGCAGTTCCTGCCCTGTAGAACTAAACATGTAATTTAAGGCAAGGTGCAACAAATGAGTGTAACAAGGAATAGGAGAGAGATGGGTACAGGTCCCAAAGTTAGAGGTAAGCAATGGCCTAACATAATGGTTCTGAACCACTGGAAATTTGGAGCGAGGAAGACGGGAGGGTACACAGATTGGCTGGAGAAAAGGGAAGGGACTGAGAAACCAGTATGAATGGTGGCCAGGGGACTGGAATGGGGAGGTGAGAGGAGAGGTTAAGTGCAGAAGCAAAGATGAAAGCAGATGGCCTGGTGAGGCTGTGGAGACAAAAAACAGTGAATTAAAACAGTCAGCGGCAGTGAGCCAGCTGTCTGGTGTAGAGGGCCTGCTCCTCACCCCTGGCGTCCCTGCCCCGAGGAGGCTGGTGATGCTGGGGACACTCTGTTGGTGAGGGGATGGATGTAGCCTGGCCAGTAAGTCAGGCCACCTGAAGTAATCGTCCTGGCCAGCCGACTGATACAATACAGTGCAATGTGTTGGGGGAGGGGGAATCCTAAGGATGTCACAGGTTTTCTGGAGGCATGAGGTGGCCTGCTGCTTGCTCCAGAGTGGCCTGCTGTTCCTGGTCCAATGGGGGCTGGGAAGGGGATTGAAGGCTCCCTGGCTTTTATCAAAGCCATAAGTGCTGCTCTTTCTGGGGCATGTGAAAGACAGGAGACACCTGGTCTCCCCACGTCAAGGTGTTGTTGGGGCCTACGTGGGATGTTGGGTGCTGGGGAGAGACTTGTTGGTCCAGGGAGATCGCCGTGGGAGTGCCCAGTGCTCCCTGGCTCCTACTGGATGGTGGATCGGAGAATTGAAAAGGCAGGGTTCTCCAAAGCATGTGTCCCTGTGTAGCCACACAGATGCCTTGGGCCAACATTACTGTCTGTTATTCGGCATTATTAATTTTTTGTCAGGGTGCGGGAAAGGAGAGTCTGTCTCCCTCTCTGCGAAGAGCTGAGTGGAAAAACTGGCATTTGCGCAAAAGACTAAATTGTTCTCAGATTTAGCAGGGTGTGTGTCCAATCATTCACCCCTTTAAAAACAGGGTGCAGGACTCTGTCCTGCCTGGCACCCCACTGGAGGGCAAAGAGGTGGAAATGAGATGAGAATTCAGCCCTTTGGTGATTCCCAGGCCCTTCTTCTATTTGTGGGATAGATTCGCAGCCGTTAGTTATGTAAACTCTCTGCTCTAAAAATAGATGCTTTCCATTCCTCTCTTTGTACTACATGTTACAGAATGTTTTCCACTGCGTTCCAGCTCTCAGCAGCCCCTATTGTTGGCTGGTGGTGACGTAGATTTAGCAGCTGCCCTTATGAGCCCAGTGAAGTCACCAGCCTCCTGGACTGTTCTGTTTTAATCCAAATGTCTGTCCCCCCAGAGCCTGCCTCTCTCCTTTTCAGCATTCCTGATAGTACTCACTCAGCTGGCAGGGATTCCCAGTGACTCATGCTGCACTGAAGCAGCTTTAGTGCATCATCGTCTAATCCTTTCTCCCTCCCCTACTTACTGCTACACTGCACCCAGCATTTGGCACTAACTAACTGGTAGATCTCCCCATCCCAACACCTGCTGCCAAAATCCGTTTAGAACTATGGTCTCCGACTCCCAGTAAACAGAACTTTGTACAGCAGCTACCCTGACAACCTACCTGGCAGCTGCCAGTTCCCCTTTCTGGTGGGAATTTCATAACAAAAGCCAAGATGTATTCTAGCACCTCCCACCCGCCACATTTCCCCTCAGAGACACACACAGTTTCCTGACTTCACTTTTCCCATTGTTAATTCCGAAAGGCCCATTTTCGTTGTTTTGACACTGTTGATATACCCCATTTAACTGTATTTGTAAATGTTGCCTCTGCGTCCCTAAGCAATTTCGAGCTGTTAGAACATTGCACTCTATGCTTTTTATGTGTCACTAGAAAATTAACTTCAAGGAGGACTGGAAACTGATCACTCTCTTCATTGGAGGCAATGACCTGTGTCATTACTGCTTGGACAGGGTATGTATCTAGAAACTGGGCACATAGCTCTGGGTGCTTGGCCGATGAACAAGGTTAACAATCCATTCATTTCCCCTTTGTCAGGCAGCCAAAGCCCTTGTACCTCTAAAAAGCCACAGGAACTTGTGTTCATTTAATATCTCCCGTATCTGAAATGAGTGCGCTGCTTTTCCAGTGGGATATTGGAGCTCTAGATCAGGGCTTCATTAGTAGTAGCCATTATTTAAGAGCTAAAGATCTATCCAGCACTGTACAATGCAGGAGAAGAAGAGACAATCCCTGCCTTGAGGAGATTGTAATCTAAATAGACCAAACAATCCGAATGTGAAAGACCACGTGTGTATTCTTACTGAGACATTGTGGTCTGGAAAGTGACTCCATAAAAATGCCATAAGGGGATTCCATGTTTCTGGTCTGTCTTAGTTAGAGTTGCCAACCCTCCAGGATTGTCTTGGAGTGTCCAGGAATTAAAGATTAATCTTTAATTAAAGATTATGCCATGTGATGAAACCTCCAGGAGTACGTCCAATCAAAATTGGCAATCCTACAATGGCACCAGAGCGGGGGTAGGCAAACTTTTTGGCCCGAGGGCCACATCAGGGAATTGAAATTGTATGGTGGGCCATGAATGCTCACGAAATTGGGGTTGGGGTGAGGGCTCTGGGGTGGGGCTGGGGATGAGGAGTTTGGGGTGTAGGAGGGTGCTCTGGGCTGGGACTGTGGGATTCACAGGGCAGGAGGGGGATCAAGGCTGGGGCAGGGGTGTGGGAAGGGATGCAGGTTCCAGCTGGGGGTGCGGGCACTGGGGTGGGGCTGCGGATGAGAGGTTTGGGGTGCGGGGTGCAGGAGGGTGCTGCGGGCTGGGATCAAGGGGTTTGGAGAGCAGGAGGAGGATCGGGGCTGGGGCAGGTGGTTGGGGCATGGGGAGAGGCTCAGGGGATGCAGGCTCCGAGCGGTGCTTACCTAAAACAGCTCCCGGAAGCAGTGGCATGTCCCGTCTCTGGTTCCTATGCGGAGGCGCGGCTGCCCCATCTGCAGGCACCCCTCTGCTGCTCCCATTGGAGCACGTAGGAGCCGGAGTGGGGCCATGCCGTGGCTTCTGGGAGCCGTGTGGTGCGGCCCCGGCCGGAGCAGGGTAGAGCCGCATGGACCGGCTTAAAACGGCTTGCGGGCAGGATCTGGCCCATGAGCCGTAGTTTGCCCACCCCTGCACCAGAGCAAATATGATCACGTTACAAGTAGAAATGTCTTTTCCTAACTACCAGCCATAAAACCTTACCATGATGATCTGAGAGTCAACCTGGGTTATTTCCTTCTCAAATATCATCCCCAGTAATAAGGGTTCTGCAGGACAAACTATTGGCCTGAACCAACACCCACTGATATAAACTGATCTTTCCATTGACTTTCAGTGAGGCCTCAATCTAGCACAGGGATGGGGAAACTTTTGGGCCTGAGGGCCACATCGGGTTTCGTAAATTGTATGGAGGGCCAGTTAGGAGAGGGGGTTGTGGCCCAGCTCCCACCTCCTATCTGCCCCTCCCCAAGACTCCTGCCCCATTCAATCCCCCCTGTTCCCTGACGGCCGCTCTGGGACCCCTGCCCCATCCACACACCCCTGCTCCCTGTCCCCTGACTGCCCCCGGACCCCCGCCACCCCATCCAACCCCTCCTCTCATTCCTGACAGCCCCACTGGGACCCCTGTCCCATCCAACCACCCCTTCTCCCTGTCCCCTGACTGCCCCCGGAACTCCTGCCCCTGCCTGTCCCCCGCCATCCCATCCAACCCCCCCTCCTTCCTGACTGCCCCCCGGGACCCCTGCCCCCATTCAACCCCCTGTTCCCCCCCAACCACCCCGACCCCTATCCACACCCCTGCCCCCTGACCACCACCCCGAACTCCCCTGCCTTCTATCCAACCCCCCCTGCTCCCTGCCCCCTTACCGCTCCACCTGGAGCACTGGTGGCTGGTATGCTGCCGCCACCACCACACAGCACAGAGCACCGGGTCAGGCCGGGCTCTGCAGCTGCGCTGCCCCAGGAGCTCACAGCCCCACCGTCCAGAGCATTGCACCGGAGGCGGCAGAGTGAGCGAGCGAGCTGAGGCTGCGGGGGACGGGGGACAGCAGGGGAGGGGCCATAGTTTACACACCCCGATCTAGCACCATGTGCCCAATAACACCCTTGCAACTCCTCATGCAAAGTGGGGTTGCATAGGTATTGCTCAGTGCCTAATTTGGTTTGCAGAATCATTTATTACTGGAGATTATGTACTGGAGGAAAGAACCCAGCTTGATTCTCAGATCCCAGATTTAATTTCCAGAGCTGGCAGTTAGGAAAACAAATCTGTTTGTAAATGGAGCAAACTTGGTCTGGAGTCAGTGAAACACATTAAACATGATTTATTCAGTCATTCTTCAGAGTAAAAATGCACCTTAAAAGAATGCTGACAAGAATTGTTATAAAACAAGATTGGATTTGGATTAAGGAATTGTATTGGTCACATGGAAACGCCACAATTACCAAACAAGCTGCACATGTGTCACAATAGGAACAGAACTCAGTAGTTATCTGCTCAAAAAATACAGGCCTGTGCTATTGGAGATAAAAAGGAGCATCTAGTCAATAGTATAGAATCTAGCCTCTTGCAGGCTTTGCTAGGGACTAGAGGTTATAGAATGGACCCATTGGGGTTTTTTTCAGCCATAGTTTCTTGCACACTGGAAAAATGACTGATCTAATTTTCCTTTTATACAGGAGACCTATTCAGTAGAAAATTATGTAAAACATCTTCAGGACACTCTTGATATTCTATACCAGGAGGTAAGCTTTTAAGATACGCTAGCAGGCTGAATTCTTGGCAATCACACTCAGATATTTCTCACCTCTGACAGAGTATCTGCGATTATGTTTCATTCAAGGCCTTTCTCCAGATAGCTAGAGTAGTAATGTTAACACTGACTAACAGTCCAATGACCTTGCTAGCTAATGGGCAGTAAAGTGGTGGGCTGCTGCTTTGGGGAAAACTACACCATAGGGCTCCTTTTGCTACCAGGAGTCATTTCCACGTGTGACTGGCATGAGCTGGGGGGGAAATAAAAACCGAGAATTGAGCAAAAATGTTTCATCAAATCATGGAGTACGTAGCTCAGTTGAATTTAGGAGATGTTTTTTGAGGAATCAAACTTCCCTGTATATGTCAGATAGTGCTTCCTGCATCTCTACAGAGAAAAAGCACAGAAGCAGAGGAACAACTGACTGTTCTTGATTTTCACATTTCAGTGGGGGGAGGGAGAGAAAAAGATACACAAACACTGCAAAGCTGAACAATAAAATGATGGGCCCTATGCATGCTGCAATCATGCAATCGCAGGACTTTCTACAGAATCATCCTCCTCACCTTGGCATTTTGCTCCAGAATCTAAACCATTCTTTTAGGGTTTTTTTTTTTTAAATTGCATTTCTAGCCCTTGTGATTGTGAAAATAACCATGAGAGGACAAAAGAAGAGGAAGGCTGGTCAGTGGTTAGGGCACTAGCCTAGGACTTGGGAGAGATGGATTCAATTTCCTGCTCCATCCCAGACTTCCTGTGTGAACTCAGGCAAGTCATCTAGTCTCGTGCCTCAGTTTCCCATCTGTAAAAAGGGGATAAACCATTGCCCTGCCTCATAGTGGAGGGGGAAGTTGTGAGGATTCTTTAAAGACTGTGATGTGCTCAGCTACTATGGTCATGGGGACCATCCAAGTACTGAAAAAAGATATATAATTGTTTGTTTGTGGGTATATATGTTCCCTGAAAAATATTTTGACTTAAAAGCGAGGCATGCATACACAAGCATATAATACATTCACAGCCCTCTGCACACTGATCCCCACACACTCCACCATGTATGCACCTATAACCCCATATTCTCACATGTGTACCCACACATAATGTTGCAGTGTCTAATAGATAGCATCAGAACTGACTGTAACACAATGGCACCTGATCTCTGCTACAAAGAGCAAGAGGTGACCATATGCCCCATCTGTACCATTCCTGGGTTTTTTAGTCCAAGAAAACATTTGGCTAAGTCCCGGAATCAAGTTGCTGCAGCTAACCATGGGATACGATCCACATTCTCCATCATCAACACGAGGAAGAAACTTTCCCTTCTGGCTCTGCCCTGGGTTTAATGCTTTGGAGTCAGAGGGTCTGGACTGGAATGCCTATTGCTAGTAGTGATGCAGAATGCCGTGTTGGCAAGTCACACAGACAGATTCTGAATACCACAGTCAAAGGGTTAATAACATCAATGAACCATATATAGGGCCAGATTGTGTTCCTTTTACATGGGTGTAATTCCTTGGACTTCAGCAGAGTGACTCCTGATTTACAGTGATGTAACAGAGAGCAGGATCTGGCTTGCCACTTTGTCCCTCAACACCAGCACTGGCCAGGCAGGTGAAGAGTGGTGGCTTTAATCCTACTATGCCTAGGGCACTGAGGTGTGTGGGACCTGGGTGGAAATGCAGGTCAGTGCACCGAGCATTTCCTCTCTGGCCTGACTCCAACTTAACTTATAAATTATATTTAAATGGTTTTCTCCATCAAGCCCCCAAGAGAGATTTATTCACATCAAAAAATCTGGCACAACTGATTGTGTTCACTCAATGATAGCCCAGGATTAGCACAGGAGGTGGTGTTGCTGGTCAGGCTGGAGATGCCCTGGCAAAGCCATGTGGTGGCACAGGGCAGGAGTGACAACTGTGCAGCAAGTCAAGACTGAGCTGTAAGACTGAGCCTTACAAATATTCTCTTTGTATTTGGGTTTGTATCTGAGACCAATATTTTTTTCCTGAGGATTTTTGCTCCCCCACCCCTCCTCTCTCCCATCCCACATCCTTGCCTTCTCCAGATCACAAATTCACATACTTTTGCGGTGAAACCCAAGTACACAGCACAGCCCTACTTACCATTCTGACTGCTAAACAAAGTGTGCAAGCCTCTATTTACTGTAAACCAACAGAAATGCTCCAGTGAGTTAGGCTGCAGTGGCAGGCAGTGAGTTTGTTGATTCATATCCACTGTACATCTTCCTCCCTCCTCTACATTGCCCTTCTATGCTGCTAATCCCTCTCAGTGCTGCCTGTACTCTCTGTTTCCTACAAGTAGCCTCCCTGTCTTGTTATGTAACTGTATTGTGCTCTGTGCGTTAACAAACCTGATTTCTTTGAACCCTGCAGCTCCCTCGAGCCTTTGTCAACCTGGTGGAGATCATGGAGATCGCTGGACTGCGTCAGATAGAAAGGGAAACTTCGGGATGTGTCGTTCCAGGGACGTAAGTGTGCAAATCAAATATCTATTTCTACTGGATGCTATTTTTTAGGCATAATCAATATCACTGGTATTAATAAGGCAACCATACAGGGCTTAAAAGCCTCTACCTTGTTGGATGTTATTGAACCTGGGAATTATGATACTACAGATACTATACATCATCATGATGATATTGAGTCCATTTCTTCCCCCTCCTATTGACTTCAACAAAAATGGCACACACTTAAATGAGGGCAGCATTGCAGTTACCGAATTCCTATTTATTCAACTATAAAGTTAGCTTTGGGCTGAAGCCACAGAGGATGAAACTGGATCTGAACATCATCAACATCCAGGAACATTTGAAACTGGAGTTCTGGCTCTGATCCATCCCTATATAAAATTTTATTTTGACAGAAACTAGATCCTCAATCCAGCAAAGCACAAATACTTTATCTTGTTGACTCAAGATCACTGAACTAGTCAGCATGGGAACACTAACGGCTAAAGTAAGTCTAGGCCTACAGAAACCTACCTCACTGCTAAAAAGCTTCTGCGCTCTAGTGAACATCAGCCAAACATCACCACCTCTCTCCCCAGTACTCACTGAGGCTGGGCATCATGCCACAAACAGAATCATTTTCATAATACTGAACTTCAAAGCCCTTTTGCACTGGCCCCGATTCCAGATCAGGGTCCTACAACAGTCAGTGGAATCCCCAATGCCTGAATCCATATTCAGCTTCATTCCTTACCCTGCTGGTAGGACCAACAATTGTAGTGCAAAACCCCGAACTCCATTCTTTGCAGGCAAGTAAATAAGGAACTGGCTTTCAAATCAAAAAGAGCTTATCAAAATCTTATCCAAAAAGATTGAGAGGTGACTTGATATATATTTGATACACATATAAGTATGAGTAGCTTCACGGGGAGAAAATACCTGGTACTGAGATGCTTTTTAATCTTATGGAGAAAGGCATAACAAGGACTAATGGCTGGCAGCTGAAGCCAGACAGATTCAGGTTAAGAATTAGACACAAATTAACAGTGAAGGTGATTAACTACAGGGAAAAAAACCCCAAGTAAGTGGTACAGTCTCCATCACTTGACGTCATCAAATCAAGACTGGATGCTTTTCTGGAAGATGTGTTTTAGTTAAACAGATAACTTGGTGAAATTTACTGGCCTGTGATATATAGGAGGTCAGATTAGATGATCTAATGGTCCCTTCTCACCTTAAACTCTATGAAATCCTGCTTTAAAACATATTTGTAGATTTTTAAAGTCTAACACACGTGGTCTGCTACTGCTATGTCATGTTAAACAGTTTGGATCTGATTTTCAAAAGAATTGAGCACCTGCAACTCCTGTTGACTGCAAGTGGAAGTTGTGGGTGTTCAGTGCCTCTGAAAAACAGGTGATTTATTGTGGGGGAGGAGGGTTTCTATCCACCTTGAAACTAGTCTGGTGATTGAATTTCTGCATTTAATAACTTAAGCCATCTTGAGCTTCTTGGAACTACACCATGTTATTAATGAATACACAGACTGGCTAGGGTGGGTGTTGATTTTGGTTGTTTTTTTTTTTTCTTTCAAGGACTCTTTGCCCATGTTTCTTAACCTCACAGGAAAGCTCCCCTGAACTACAAAAAATGAAAATAATTAACAAAGATTTTCAGGTAACACATGGATTCTATTTCCTTAATTGTTCATCTCTGCCCTCCCCCTCCCCCCCGCCCCGCTCACCCCTTTTTGTCATGTTTCTCATCTTCCACATAGAACTGTAGCATATTTTAAAATGTGGTTGGTGATGGCGAAAGACCCCATGTTGATGTATGTGTAGACTGAAGATCCAGCTCCTGTCTGGGCAGTGGTGATGCAAGTTTCCTCGTGCTTCCCTACCATTGTATTTCAGTGGGGAAAGACCATGGCCTATTTGGACTTTGGCTCTTTCGCTTGGCCTGCCAAACAAAGGCTAATTATTGCCAATGTAGTGGTGTTTATTTTGGGTTATGTTCATTTGTCCAGTATTAACTTAACTAAGATCTAGTCAGATTTCACACAGGCCACCCAATAGCTATTAGATGAGAAGAATTGTCGGTCATTATTATGAAAATAGGAATTACCATAGCAGATCAGACCCAGGCTCCAACTAGTTCAGTGTCATGTCTCCAAGAGTGGACAGTATCAGATGCTTCTGAGAAAGGTGAATGAATCCTTGTACTGGACAATTATTAAATAACCCACCCATAAGGGAAAATTCTCCCTAACCTCAGGAGTGGGGGAAGGTACAGTTGATATGTGACTGGAAGCATCAGGGTTTATAACCATAAACTATTAGCCTATCTAACATAATAATGGATAGTCTCACTTTCTATATAAGCATCTATGGCCAACATTTACATAAGTGACTACTAATTTGGGGTGCCCCAATTTTTGGGTGCCAAAATTGAAACCTTTATGGGACCTGATTTAAAAAAAAAATACTGAGTATTGACCCTCTGAGAACCAGGTCTCTCAAAGATGTGTCAGTTGAGGCACTCAGACTCACTAGTCACTTTTGAAAATTTTGGCCCTAATCCTTTTTTAGAATCCTAAGCTTTAGACCTGACTGATGTCATATAGCACTAAGTTGCACAAGTTAATTTATGCATTGTGTTTATTAATATGTATAACATTTCTTTTTATCCACTTTAGAATCATTTGTGTATGTGCATTTAATCTAGTCACATTCTCCTTCTATGGCAGTCCCTCCACATGTTCAATAGTTTTCTTTGCCATTTTCTGTACCCTTCTGTGCTATCTAGGCTGGATTTATACTAATGATCTAGAGAGGTGAAAGACTCATATTTTATAACCCTTGTTTGATGAGTGAGATAAATCTTGTAATGACCTTTTTGTTTTTCATCTTGCAATCCCACACAGATCAAAAGCATGCTGATGGCTAACAGCGGTCGCTATGCACAGCGTGAGGATTTTACTGTTGTGGTGCAGCCGTTTTTCCGAAATACCATCATCCCACTAGACAGCGTGAGTCCTGTTTTATTACCTACCATTTTTGATGCCAACATCAAGATTTATTTTGGACTGTAACATCTGTGGGACAGGGACCATGTCTTTTATGTTTGCACAGACTCTAGCATATTATGGGCACTGCAAAAAAATAATAATGAAACAATGAAAGTAAGAAAGAGTGTATTGCTTGTGAATCTCCTGGAGATATCAAATGACTTCAGGAAATATGTGAGCTGGGAATGCACTGATTGAAATCTCTCTAAAAAAGCAATAAACAGCTCTCCTCCCATTCTTTAACCCTTGCATCTTGCATGCAGTGGTAGTTAGGAATGCAAAAACTCAACGTGAAACTTAGCCCAAACCAACCAGTTTTGCCTAGTATCTACCCTTTTGCCTTATCTCCACAGAACTCCAGCACATTTTAAGAAGTGAACTTAGGTTCTACTGAAAGGTGCGATATTGACATCTGGAGACTAAAGACTAGCTACCATGTTGGTAGTAGTAGGGCAAGCTTGCCCCACAAAACCTTTGTGCTTCAACTGTATCGACCCACAGTCTTGGGTTTTCACTTGAAAAGCAGCCCTAAATTTGCCTGAAAGGTTTAAGAAACTGAAGCCGAGCTTCAAGAATTCAACAAAGAACAATAAATAATCACAATCTTTCGAACCTGAATAAGATTCAAGATTTGGGTCGATACTGCAGTGATTGGTGCCCCTATGAGATCCTCGATACTTAGATAATTCAACCACAAGCTCTTGGGTTGATGCAGAAATTACTGGATGAAATTCCATGGGCTGTGTTATGCAGGAGGTCAGACTAGATCTTTGGTTCTTGCGATACAATCCATGGGCTGCAATGAGGTGCTACTTAGGTTGGTTTATAGCATCAGAATAGGAATGCATCATCTCCACACCGATTAGAATGACTAAGTTGGTTTGCCAAGTATTTTTGGCTTTTAGGTGTGATATGCTGGGTCTCAAAAGTCTGAGGAACCACTGGGGTCAGTTATCATGATGAGCCCTTCTGGCTTTAAAATCTATGGATATTATGCAAATAAGCACTGCCTCTTGATTGGTTGAAATTGTAGGTGCTGCTTTCTATGGACTAATCATGTGGACTATGGGCCCTTGGAGGTGGAATCAAGATGTGTGTTTGCCCCCAACTGCAGGAGGAAAGGAGCCCAATAAGGCTGAAATAGCAGTCTCGTTTACGAGGCGGAAAAGATCCTTTGATGCTGGGGTGAATTATTACATTTTTTTGAATTGCAGAATGGGAAGCCAGACCTGAGTTTCTTTTCCATGGATTGCTTTCATTTCACTGAGAGAGGCCATGCTGAGATGGCCATAGCGCTCTGGAATAATATGGTAAGAGGTCATAGAATGGATCCATATATATATGTTTACAGAGGAGCCCAGAAGGTGCATGTGAGACGATGCTCAGATACTGTTCCCCAGGGGCACTGGGATGGAAAGAAAGCTGTGGACATTATGTGCCACCACAACATCCCCCCCCGAGAAGACTTTGTGCCTGCAGGGGTCCTGCACATGGTTTATGCCAGCAGAAGATCGGATAAATCGGGGATGAATCTAGGCCATTCCCTTTCAGTAAAATGAAGTTAGACTTGGGTTATATAATAAATGTGCAGGCTTCTCTAGAATCAAAAGTAATACATTGAGTTTGGATGTTTGCTGCAACATGGAAAAGCCCTCTTTAGGGGCATTCATAAGTTCTCACTGCCCCTTATTCATTATCCAGACATGATTGCCCTTTACTCCACACCACCAGGGTTTCTCATTCTGTCAAGACTGCTACTCATCTCCTACACAAATTGGAAGAAAACCTTCCACGGGGGACAAACGAGGTCTTATTCCTTTAAAAAACTGATCTGGGGGCTAGATCCTCAGCTACTGTGAATCAGTTCCCCTGATATCAACACAGCTTTGTTGATTTATGCCAGCTGAAGATCTAGCCCTTTGTTGTTTAACATTAGTGGTTATTCTTGTAACCCCTCATCCCTGCACTCCAGTGCGTGTCTGTGTATGGAGAGGCTGTGTGTGATTCTTGTAAGAGTGTTTTGTTTTTCTGTTCTGCTTCGCTCAGCAGCTCTGTCTTGTTCCCTGAAAGAGCTCCGCATGCTGCTGGCCAAATGAGAGTTCTTCTCAGTACACATAAATGGCGAGATTGTCTCTAGCCCCACGTGTGTGTATGCAGGGATGGAGCAGGCACAAGAAGCCCTCCCCATCCCTTGTGTTCTTCTTTCCTGCTCTGTGCAAGGGCTAAACATAGTCCCAGTACAGGGGACTGCTCCTCCTTTGCAGGAAGATGTAGGAGCCATAGTCCAAGGACTATTTCCCAGTGCCCATCCCCAGACTTATACAGCTTTGGGACATTTGTAACCATTTTGGAGGGGGTTGTATATTTTTCTTTTTATTCTCTCTCCTGATTAAACAAAATACCTCAAATCTGTTATGGCGAGGTCAGTGCTAGGGCTGACAGGTTAGTTCAATTCAACCTTGGCTTGTCCACTGCCAACGAAAGGAAACTATTTAGTGGAAATAGCTTTGGTGAGTCTTCAAATGGATACACAGATACTTTGGGTGTGTCAGTGAGGGCAGAATGTAGCCTTTCATTTGGAAATTTGTTTTACAAATCTGTGGGTAAGGCCCCTTTTGAGCCATTCAAAAACCTATCTATCTTATGTACTTATATGGCCTCCATTGAAGTCAATGGAGCTAAACTGGTTTACATCAGCTGGGGAGCTGGTATTATTAATCCTATGGACAAATCCTGTGTGAATAGTAGGTGGCTGCATTTTGATTTATAAATCAGGCTCTTAGTTACTGTGAACATGTTTGTTATATAATTGGCTTGCGTAAATAAAACTCAACCCCTGTAGTCTCCAGCCCCAGAGGATTATGGGATAATGAAAAACTAAACTAAACCAATCAACTGAAGACTTGGGGGGCGGGGGAAAATGTAGGTCTGGGTTGGGTTTAAAAATAGTTGAGTACTAGTTTATGAGAACACAAACAGACTATGCTCTCGTCAGTGTTTCCATTTTGCTAAAAAAGCAAACTCTGGAACTACTTTAGAAATGGAAAACATGGTATTGATGTTGAAACAACAATAAGCAGCTGTTGCCTTTCTCCTGCCCCTGCCTCTTACTCATAGAGAGTAACATCTTAGAAGGGCTGGCTGACAGCTGATAAAAGGTCAAGAAGGAAGGGGGACAAGGGTAATAACCCTTATGGAAAAGACCTACAGGGGATGAGGGCTATATAAGAAGCAGACAGACAGATCTCATTGTAATCTATTACACCTTACACATTAACTCCTTTTCTTACATTGCATGCTAGCTGGGCTTTAATCCACATAGTTCAATAACTTACTCTTTCCAGCTCTGTGTACTATTAAAACTTTGATGGGTTATAGTTTAGCAGATAATATTGCGCCATAGATAGTGTGTTCTAATTGATTTTATCACCATGTGACAAATCTTGCACAAACAGGTTCAGGCAGTACATAATAAAGCAAGCAATTGGTCCCAAATGTAGCTGCCATCCCACAGTGTACAACAAGACTGGACTAATCAAATATTATGATGCCCTTGGAATAGTTTTTGGAAGACACAACATAGTTTTTTGTCCAAGTGGCTGAAGTTGCTGGCTGTGGCAGTGCACTAGATCAAGTCCCACAGGGAAATCATTCTGCTTCCTGACATTGGTGTCTTTCTCCAGCTAAAGAAGGGCCCAAACAAGCAAAAACAAGTACATAATCCAGACATTTTCCCCAATCTACCACTTTATTATCTGTCCTTTTTTTCTATTTGCAAAACATAGCAACGTTAATATACTATATGTAAGAGGTGAGACAATAGCTAACTTTTCACTCCTAACGGTACTGATTTGGCTGTGTCTCACTAATGTAGGATTTAGTATGCCATTGCCAATCATTGATCTATCAGGTCTACAACCTAGCTCACCTCACCTCCACCAGCACACTGAGATGGCCAGTGGAATGGCAGAGAGCAGACTACTATCCAGGGGGTTAGTTCAGCATGTGCACTCTCCCTGCATGCTGAGGAACTCAGTGGAAATTGTGCCTCTCCCACCCAGAGCACACCTTTAACATAGGCTGGGCCTTGGGGGTGCAATCAGGCCCTAAGTTAGCAGGCTGGAGTTCCCATTTCACACTGAGTTACAAGTGGGATATGGATTTCCACATGTGATCAGCCCTTGTTCTTGACTCCATGCCAGATTCCTTCTCACCCTGGCACAAGGAGTACCAGGGGTACAGATATCCAGGGGACCACAGACAGAACATACATCATGTAGGTGGCAGGGAACTCCCCTCGGGATGCTTACTGCCCTCCCCTAAGGCACAGCAAAAATAACCTATGCTCACTCCAGAGCATGCACCAGTAGGCAAGCCAGAGGGTTTAGACTCTTGTGTGATGCTGGCCTTCACCCAGCAGCAGAATTCCATGACAGTCAGCAAGTCTTTGAATTCATTGGTTCCCTTCACATCATCTCTGCAGGGTTTTTTTCCATGTAGCTTTCTCCTCCGCTGTTATTATTAACACATGAGGAACCATCTCCTGCACCTCACATGTTCCTTGGCTCACCTCTCATATTGCTTCAGTTTCTACTTTTACTTTTTCACAAGACCATAGAGCCAGGAAGCACTCCCAGTATTAACATATGTGAATCTTATTATTGGAGTCCCTTTCCCGGTCTCAGCTCTGGGACTATAATGATACTATGCCTCTCTATCATGCAATTGGCACTTTCTTCCCTTCCCCACCCGCCCCTCATCACTTGAGGTCAGTAGATGCAGTACTAGATGGTTTAAGGGAGCAGTACACTCTTCACTGATTTTTATTCTCTCCAAAAACTGCTGCAAGAGAAAGTTCTGCCTCTCTTCATGGACCAAAGCCTGCAGTCATTACTTAGACAAAATTCCCAGTGAATTTCTTGTCTGCGTAAGGACTGCAGAGATTGATCTATTCCAGGGGTCGGCAACCTACGGCACGCGAGCCGATTTTGCGTGGCACGCTGCTGCCCACTGAGAGGAGGAGGCGAAGGGGCCGGAAAGCGCCACGCTGTGGGAAGAAATGGGGGAGGGGGAAGCTTGGCTGCCACAGGACCAAGCTTCTGCCTCCTGCCCCTGCAGGGGAGAGCGGTGGGAGTGGGGTCCCGGCCCCCGCCCCACTCAGCCCCCCCGCCCACCGCTCTCTCCTGCGGGGGCAGGAGGCAGAAGCTTGGTCCTGCGGCAGCCACGTTTCCCCCCCCCCCAATTTCTTCCCCCACCATGGTGCATTCCGGCCCCTCCCTGCCGCAGACGGCCCTTGCGAGGGGGAGCGGGAGCGGGAGCCGAGCCGAGCGGCAGCGTGCTCACTGCTCCGTAGAGCAGGCAGAGAGAGGTAGGGACGGAGCCTGGGGGAAGGGGGTGGAACAAGGCATATCCCTCCCAGCCCCCTGCCATGAGCCGCTCAGGGCACCCCCATGAGCCGAGCACCCCAGCCCTCTGCCCTGCACCCCCCACACACCCCCAAGCCCTCTGCCCTGCACCTGCCCCCAACACCCAGCCTTCTGCCCTGCACCTCCACATCCCCCCACCCCTCCTCCCTGCCACCTCCCCACACACCCCCCAGCCCTCTGCCCTGACCTCGAGTCACCCCACTCAGCCCGCTGCAGGCCTAGGTGAACAGAACCCCAGGCTGGAAGTGGGCTGAGCAGGCTGGCGGCGTAAGATCAGCATTTTAATTTAATTTTAAAGGAAGCTTCTTAAACATTTTGAAAGCATTGTTTACTTTACATACAACAATAGTTTAGTTATATAATATAGACTTAGAGAGAGAGACCTTCTAAAAGCATTAACATGTATTAACATGTAATACATTAACATGTATTAAATGAAGACTCGGCACACCACTTCTGAAAGATTGCCTATCCCTGATCTATTCTGTTCTATGCAACTACTATCCCCTTGGTATCTAAGCACCTTCCAGTACTGCATTAAATGAGGTAACTAACATCTGCCACAGATAGGACAGCAGTTAATTCTTTTGGTCCCGGACTTGAAAAATGGTAGAAAAACTGTCTTGTGACCCATCATATTCCAGAACCTCTTGCAGGTGCAAAGGAGTGTGTGATTTGATAGAACTGTGTAACCCACCCAAATCAGGAGAGTTTTGGAGGAAAACATCACTTTTAGGTTTGCTAACCCTCTTCTCTCCCTCAGCTGGAGCCAGTTGGTCAAAAGCAGAGCTACAATAACTTCGTCCATGACAGATCCAAACTCAAGTGTCCAACCTCAGTAAGTAAACACCACACTATATCCTCACCCATGGGGCCTCTTTTGTTTTCCCTTTCCTTCTTGCCAGCAATGTTATTCAAGCATATTAAAGATTGCAATCTTTTGTGGGTTTGAAATGGCCCTAAAAAAATCTCTGGTTTTGTGACAAAAACAGGTTTTCAGGAAGGTCTGCTCATTGGGATTTAGTGAAAAAATGCATCATTGCCCCAATGAGAACCTCTCGTTTCAACCAGCTTTATTTTTTGCATTTGGTTATCTACAATAAATGGGCTCAGAAGCAATGCCAAAGCTGCAGTGATCTGAAATGTATAAAAAGGAACACTTGTGGGGGGGGGAGCTTTCGTAAGAAACAGAATGGAGAAATGGTCAATATTTATTGCTAAAGAAATAAGGACTGTCCCGTCTCAATAGGGGATGGGTGACATATAGACTGACTGCTGCTCAGAAGTGTTTTGTGGCCAGTAAAATCCTCTCTCCTTCCTCTGTAGGAGAATCCATTTCTTTTCACATCCAGAAACAGTGGATTGCAAAATACAGCTCCAGTAGTGGGGGCAGGTGACCCATCGGTACCTTACTGGGCTGTGATTTTGGCAGCAATAGCTGGAGTCCTGGTGGGTTCTGTACTCATTGGAGTTTTGATGTCAAGAAGATACAAGAAACACCACCATGAGAGAGACAAAGCAACAGAAGTGAATTTAACAGCTCTATAAACCAGATGCATATGAAGAATTTACATCTGCCTCCACTGGAACTGGGGTGATGGGGAGAGCAGGAGAAAAGCAGCTTTTGATATCTAACTTTTTTAAAACTAATCAAACTTGCCCATTTAAAAATGGAGGCACAGGTATTGGCCAATGATTCTCCACCCAGTCACCATGATGACAGAGGACAGTACTATGTTTGCTTTACCTGGCAGTGTCTGCTGCACATTGGCCATGCGTAGGAAGGAAACAAACATTTCTTAATGTATGAAGTCTTCCTCCTTCGAGATGCACTAATTCTCTGTATGATTGAAATTGTTCGGGATGCCAGTTCCCTGCATGGAGTGAGAAAACTATTCATGTATGCTGTAACCTTATGAAGTGCATGCCCCCAACCTGTTTTGTGAGGGACACTGGGTTGAATATAATGGTTGGGCATCATTGTTATGGACTGTTAACCATTCCCCCCAATAGGGTAATAAATTCAAAAAGGAAATCAGCAACGTCTTTGGTTGGAGTCAAGGGAGAACCCTGTGTTAATACAATAAGAGTCGGTGTTAAGAAAAAAGAAGCTTTATCAATCATTTCAGCCTGGCTAAAAGTCTAAATAGAACTGACTAAACCTTTCTCAAAGGGCCTGTTTCAGCATGCGTAAACCCCAACACGGAATCTTTGCAGTCTGTTCTTTATTGAAGTTGTCCAGAAATTCAGATCAGGAACATGGACGGGATCTTCGCTGGACATTACAGAGATCACCTGTTTCATTGTCTTGTACTTTTCTGACATAAGGGAGATGACTCAGACAGACTGTCTGGGACCTTGTTTTCTGACATCCCTGTAATTTCCTGTGTTATCCATTTTAATTAAGAAATTCTAATTTTATTGAAGCCAAACTTTAATTTGCTGTGTTTTTGCCAGGTGTGTATTGTTTCCATTCTAGGACTCATGAATACTGAGGATGCGGTGTAACGGGAATGGTTCCCAGCACAAAAGCTGTGCAGCCTTGGACACTCAATCTGTTCATCATTCACCCAAAAGATACTTTTCCAAACACACATAGATGCCCTGATTTCCCCATCTCATCTCTGTGATCTTTGCAGGGATGTAGATAGGACATAAAACACGCTGGGATAATCAGGTTTCCAGAATCACAGCTCCACTAACCCCTTCTTTTAGTCTGCTCTCAAAGCTCGTTATTGTGAATAAAATTTGTGTGTTTGAGAGTCTCCTTGCTAGGAATTTCCTCTTCTTTGAAAATCATTTATGCAGCTTCAAAGCATAAAGCATCAATGCATTGGAGACATAGAATAGAAGTGGTTGCTATATATGATCAAATGGTTCAATGGAGTAACACTAGGGATAAATTTGGCCCAGAGTCCAAAGTAGGTGGTCATTTAATTTGGGCAAAACACAAAGGAAGGGAGAAGATTTAAAATAGCTACATTTATAAGGGGGTTGGTTGGCACCGGGAATTGGTAGTGAATGTGGCCCCCTCACTTCCAGATTGCTGGATCCGTGTAGATAGTGACTAAAAGTTACCACCTTCTAATGGCTGATACACGGCCTATGTGAAATGGATAAAAGGTTGTGAGAAGCACATTGTTGTAGACTGGGAAATCTGAGAGGGTTTTGTGCGACTTTTGGGGAAAAGTTTGGCCAGAGGCCTGAAGTGAAACAGGACTGCTCTGGAGATGGGGGGCTTGGGAATTACAGCATTCAGACATGGATGATACGTAGATTTTCACAGCTGTGTAACCAGGATTTAAAAGCCTTTGTAGGATAGCACATTTTCAGCAGTTGCTCATTTTCAGCCTTTCCTGTGTTGAGTCTGTTCCTGCCTACGCTCATGGAAGCCATAGAGAGTTTTGGGTTTTAGCAGAAGCTGAGCCTGGCTGAAACCCTTTCCAGAAGGTGATTTGTAGGTTACCTAAGAGAAGTAGTGACTTCTTGGGACAAGGTTGTAAAGGTACAAGTACCATCCCACATTAAAAACCACTCCTGTCGCAAGTATGAATTTTGATGATCCAGGGAACTGAGAGGAGCTTCAAAGGGCTGCAAAAGATGAGGCTGGAATGTGGCAGCCCTGCATGTGAAAGGAAGGTACACAGCAATGTCAGCAACTAAGCCTTCACCACCGCTTAATTTTCATGGGTACCAGATGTCATGCCATCTTTCGTCAGTGTAATGGATATCTTGATTCACTAGGCATCTGACACACTTTGAAAAATAAAATATACTGACAATCTTAAAATGCTTGGGGGGCAGTGTGGAGTGGGAGGGGGAAGAGGAAGAGATTATTAACCTTAACCTCTTTAGAAGACAGGTTTCAGAGGGGTAGCCATGTTAGTCTGTATCAGCAAAAACAATGAGGAGTCCTTGTGGCACCTTAGAGATTAATAAATTTATTTGGGACCAAGCAAAAACTTCTCCATTTCCCAATGGCAGTCAGAGGAACTATTTCCCAAGGAAAGAGGTGGAAAGTCCATAAGAACATAGGAATGGCCATACTTGGTCAGACCAAAGGTCCATTCTGAAAGCAGCCAATGCCAGGTGCCCCAGAGGAAATGAACAGAACAGGTTATCATCAAGTGATCCATCCCCTGTTGCCCATTCCCAGCTTTTGGCAATCAGAGGCTAGGGACACCCCATCCCTGCCTATGCTGGCTAATAGCCATTGATGGACCTATGCTCTATGAACTTACCTAGTTCTTTTTTGAATCCTGTTATAGTCCTGGCCTTCACAACATCCTCTAGCAAGGAATTCCATGACTTGGGTGATTTTATAACTGGACTGAACAAAGCACAAGTGTACATTCTTAAAGGGAAAAGAAAACAATGCTGTACTGGCTAGGGGATAGAGTAAGTACCCTAATACATCTATTCCATTTCTATAATCTATATGATTCTGTCACTCATGGTACAATAATAACTAGCTTCAAGTCTTGAGTACTTATGTAGATTTCAGGAGTAGATTTGTAAAGTTAAAGGCTCTCTATGAAGGTCAGCCACTTGTTGGTTCTTTGAACTGTATATGAATAGTCTTTTAATCAAGGGCCCTTAACAACAGTTATAATATTCCAGTACATGTGTAAAGTTCACCACTGCCATCTATCGGATAGAGCCTGTGATCTGCTCATGTGTTTATTAGTTGGTAACAATCCCACCCCCTAGTGGCTGGAGGCCTGAAAAGACATCAGACATGTCTGTCCCTAAAAAACCAAGGAATAATACCCATCCCCTACAAGAAAACATCCTAGCTCCACCTTGGCCTAGTAAGGCTGATGGGATGCAATTTACCCAATACTTGTAAGGCAGTATGGTCAGTCAAGAGATGTGGGTTCTGTTCCCACTGTGCCCCAGACAGATAAGGCTCTCTTGTTTCTCTAGTGCTTTATTTGAGGATCTCACAGCACTTTATAAATGTTAAAAATACACTGATGCACAAACTATACATAGGGGCTGCTGAAACGATCATCCATCATTGAAACGTAGCTACCTTGGCCCTGGAATGTGGCAGCTGTTTAACATCTCACAGACAAAAGACACCACAGTGCAAGATAAGAAGCAAAGAAAAAAAACCTATCTACTTGAAACTTCAGGGGGATTTTAAATCAGCAGAATTTTATTCCTAGTTCCCCCTGAATCCACAAAGAGGAACGATGAAGACCCTAAAACAAGGTGAGAGGGAAAAATCGGGAACGAGCAAGAGGGCAATCGGCCATCAGCAAAGATCAAACCCACCCCTAACACTTGAGCAAAAAGAGTAACTATTAGATGTGAATAATGAGCTGGCTTTCTCTTTGCTGGAGCCAGCCACTAGAGGAAGAAATGCTCACACACTGAGCCGCTGAATTCGATATGGACACACCTAGATGATTACATGGCCCTGGCCAACTCCAATGCAAATGAGGCAAGTGTCCATTTGGGGCTGTGCACTTGGAGGTGTAGTAGGCCAGTGCAAATACTGCAGCAATTCATGATTCAGCACTCTTTTTGCCTCCCAACCTGCTGCAGGAGAGGGAGAGACTGCCACCAGACTCCCTCCCACATGGAGATAAGAGACCCCACTTGTTTGAGGGTCCTATGGTAGCTTGAAGACCTAGAACGCTCAAGGTTGGCCCTGCACATGGTCTCCTTAATCCTACCCAAAATGTTACCAAATACATAAAACTGATTTTACCTCCTCCCTCCTGTTCCCAGGAGCGCAGCTGTTTTGTCCTTCCAGGTGGAAGGCACATGATTAGCATGATTGGGCCAAAGGCTTAAAAACCTAGGAACCATCTCACTTTCACACGCACACATGAGTGCTATGAATAGGCTACGATTTTTGTCATGGAAGGCAGAGACCTTCGTGACTTGAGCCCCCAGTGCCTGGAAGCTGCAGGGACCCCACTGCCCCTGGCAGCTGGGAACTGCAGGGGTCCGAGCTCCCAGCCTTAGAGGTGGCAGGGTTGCCCTGCAGGCAGCTCCCAGCCAGGGCAGAGACAAGGGTGCCTGGAGCTCGGAGCCGCCGCAGGCAGCCAAGGTACCCTGGGGCTTGGAGCCTCCGTGGGTGCCCCAGAGCACAGAGCCTCCATGGGCAGCACGGAGCTCGGTGCCACCATGGGCACTCCGGAGCTCAGAGCCTCTGCGGGCAGCCAGGGCTCCCCAGAGCTCAGAACCCCGAGCTTGGAGCTACCGCGGGCAGTGGGGGGGCCCTGCACCTCTAAGCCAGTCCCCCCGGGTGATGTGCGGAGCCTGCAGCTCCCCATTCTGTCATGCATATTTTTAGTAGAAATCACAGGCAGGTCAGGGGCTTCTGTGAATTTTTCTTTATTGCCCGTGACCTGTCCGTGACAGAATCTGAGCCTTAGCTACGAACCATGGCTATCTGTCTCTCTCTCTCTCACATACAAGGAGCGCGTGTCTCCTCACACTTTCCCTATGGCATGGGCTGAACGGTTTCTGCTGCTCTTGCTGCACCACTTGAACAACCTGTTCACCTATTCCCCAGCTTAAGCTGCCTTCTCTGTATAGCTGCCAATCATCTGTCTTGCAAAGTACATAAATACAACAGTCTGCTAATTAGAACATGTAGCCAAGTCGCATTCCCAGAGCTGCCGCTTGTTTATGCTCAACAATGACATACTCAGCTTTTCTATAAGGCCTTTGTCTGAGGATCCCAAAGCACTTTGCAAATGCTAATGATTGTAATTATGCATCTCAACACCCCTCTGAGTTAGAATTGCTACATTCATTTTCCCAGTGATGAAATGTAAGCGCAGAGAGGTGAAGTGACTTGCCCAAGATTACGCAGTGAGTCAGTGGCAGAGCAGAAACTAGACCTCAGCAGGCCTGGTTCCCCATGTGCACCCAGCCCCATTTCCTGCTGTGTAACTACTGCACAACTTGCGTGACTAAACCAGGCAAAATACCAGTTTTAAGCATGTTTTCCTCTAGGCTGGTTAATGTAAATACAACAGAACATCCCTAGTCAGCAGCAGTAGAGAAGGAAGCAGGAAGTTGCACCCTCTGAAGCTTGCACATGGCTGAGAATCAGGGCAGTGCTGATGTCACATTCCCTGGGAGGGAGCATTCAGCACTCAGCAATGCTTTGGAAGAGGTCCACCCTAATTACAGTTATTACAGGGTGGAGAGGAGAGGTGCAGAGAAATTCAGTGGCCGCTTGTCATGCTCCCACTTGCTTTACCCACACCCCAGCAGTTACTTAGCCAGCATCAGCCTCCTGTCAGCAGGAAGGCAAAGCTGCAAATGGCATCCTCATGGGGCTTACGCAGTGCTGGAGGGAGTGTGGACTGGTGTTTAGAAGAACTGGGGATCAGGTACTAGCAGGGTCTGCTCCCAGGTCTCACTGTGAGGCGAGGGCGGGATGAACATTTTACAGGAAAAAAACGTTGCTGGTGTAAAATGTGGTTTTGTTGATATTGAAATTTCCCATTGGAAAATGTCAATTTGTGGTTTGTTTGTTTGTTTGTTTCAGTTTTCAGTAGGAGGAGTCAACATGAACCAAGTCATTTCAAAATGTCACTTCAAAAATGATCTTTGGAACAAAACTTCTTGTTTAGAAGTGCAAAATGTTCTTTGACTTATCAACATTTCCCCTGGGATGAAAATTCCATTTTCAGAACAGCTGTTCTAACGTCATTCCAGTGTGTAAAGTGCTTTGGGTGCATCCTCACTGCAGAGTTACTTGAGTGATTTTTACTTGGGTGACTTCTTTTGTCTTAGCAACTCTCACTCATGCTAGGCTGTAATGACTTGTATCCACATTGGTGTCGCACTCACTTGCGTGGTGCACAAAGACTTTTGAGGGGCATATCACATGGTTCTTAGTGCTGCACTTTGCTGAGCCACTCTATTCATTCTTTCCCAGCGTATGGTGGGAGCACTTGTCTTTCCTTTTTGTGTGTAAAAAGAAGAACAGGAGTACTTGTGGCACCTTAGAGACTAACAAATTTATTAGAGCATAAGCTTTCGTGGACTACAGCCCACTTCTTCGGATGCATATAGATATGCATTATATGTTCCATTCTATATGCATCCGAAGAAGTGGGCTGTAGTCCACGAAAGCTTATGCTCTAATAAATTTGTTAGTCTCTAAGGTGCCACAAGTACTCCTGTTCTTCTTTTTGCGGATACAGACTAACACGGCTGTTACTCTGAAACTTTTTGTGTGTGTGGATGGAAGTGGTGTTAGCTTAACTCATTAAAGTCAACCAGTTCCAGCTCTGAATGCTCCAAATTTCTGTCCAGGGCCTTCGTTCCAATCAGTGGCAAAGCATGGATCCTAGTTTGAGCAATGACCTGGGCCAAATGTTGGCATTCATGTCAATCTAATTTTGGAAAGAGGAGGCAGGTTCAGGGCTCTGAGGTCTGAAAGACACATGGATTATTGCCCTTTCACAGAACCAATTTCCCTACTTCCACCCAGGTTCCTGTTGCTGCTTCGCAGATCACGTATGTTTCCAAAATGTAAATTATATTTAGCCATCCCCAACAAAAGCCCCACAGTGTAATCACTGTGTCATTTATCGTATGTGTGCATGTGGGTGGGTGTGTGAAACGGTGTTACTGGCCAAACATTTCACAGTGTGTCTCAGCTGCAGCCCAGAACAAATAAAGATGCCTTTCCATATAAGGCTGAGTCCTAGCTTTCTGTCTCATCAGCGAGCATCTGATCTCACGGCTCACACCTTCTGACAAGCCACCCCACTTGACCTAGTTAGCAGGGCCATCCTCAGCCCATAATCCCACATTATGGAAGTAGGAGACGTGAGGCACTCTGGTTGCTGGTCTGTTCAGGGGAAGGGAGATCTGCTTTAATTGTTACCATAATGCTGACCCTGGCTAGCCTTTGACCTGAGCATAGAGGCTCAGTCAGGGAGTTGTGCCTGTGTTTTTTCTAATCCCCCTGCTGCAGTGTGTTTGGTGGAAACCTGACACATCAAAGGCTTTTATTGTGTTAGATCAGACTTTGAAGGAAAGCAAGCCTGAGATGGAGGGGCTCCAATGGCCCTGGAACAATTTTTACAGTGGGGGTGCTGCTGATGGAAACCATGTGTTTGGTGTTTGTTAGCACTACTTCAAGCCCGGGGGCGTGGCAGGACCCCTAGTTCCGGCGCCATTGGATCTGGGTGACTGGAGCTATGCCTGCCTCTTTCAGTTACTGAGTCCTAAGCTTGCGTTATGCAGCAGTGTCCTTTCATGCAATCATCTTTGGAGCCTTACCACGTTCCCCTTCATTATTGCATTCTAATTATAGTTTAGCTTGGCTGCTAGCAGAAGCGGCCTTTGGTTGTGTTTTTTTTTTTTTTTTTAATTGAACTGGATAATTGAAGGTTAGGTCACTCTGGAATCTTTCCCTGCATAAAGCCAGAGGTGTCCAGAAACCTATTAGAAATACATTAGCTTCCCCCCCACCCCTTCCTTGGAGCCCATCCAGATGGAACACAAACAAGGAGAGGACAAATGAGCAGCTCTCTGCCTCTCTGAAATGGCTGACGTCAGCTCCCATGAAGTGGCACTTTAATCAGCACACGAGGAATGGTTCTCCCGCTCTAGCCTTCCCCAGCAATTCTCGGTACAGAAACGTTGGGAGGGAGGGTTTGTTTTCTTAATTGCTTTAAAAAACCCAAAGTAGCGACTTTGTTAGTGCTTTTGTGAGGTGCTAGCCTGGCAGCCCTGGAGACTGAAATCCTCTTTTTGATGCACAGAGCTGGTACAGCATGGGCAGCAGCAGTAGGGCAAACGCCTACCACATAGGCTCTGCCAATACATCCTCAGCCTGATCTGAGAGACCAACCTCAGAGGTGAGCAGCTGGATCAGTCACTTTAGTGTCTGGACAAACTAAAGGCACTAAGTAATACAGTGCAGGGTACACGCCTGTGTTGGCCAGGAGGTGGATGGACTAGATCAGTGGTTCTCAAACTAGGGCTGCCGCTTGTTCAGGGAAAGCCCCTGGCAGGCCGGGCTGGTTTGTTTACCTGCCACGTCTGCAGGTTTGGCCGATCGCGGCTCCCACTGGCTGCGGTTTGCTGCTCCAGGCCAATGGGGGCTGCAGGAAGGGCGGCCAGCATGTCCCTCGGCCCACGCCACTTCCCACAGCCTCCATTGGCCTGGAGTGGTGAACCGCGGCCAGTGGGAGCTGCGATCGGCTGAACCTGCGGACACAGCAGGTAAACAAACTGTCCCATCCCGCCAGGGGCTTTCCCTGAATAAGCGGCAGAACAAGTTTGAGACCACTGGACTAGATGGCTTAATAAAGCTTAATGAGACATGAAGGTAGCAGGAGGACTGAGAGTCACTGGACCTGAGTTCTGTTCCTAAATAACTTAATGGCTCTCTGCCTGAGTTTCCCCATCTGTGAAATTGGGCTAAAACACTTATCTAGGTCATGGGGCTGGGGTGATAAGGCTTAATTCATTCATGTCTGTAAAGCAGTTTGAGATCCTTGGATGAAGGCGGCTGGAGAAGAACTTGCGTTACTGCTGTTATATAGTTTTCTATTTCGTTTTAGTCCAGACTCTTTCCTTCACAACATTTCAAAATGTCTTTAGTTTTTACATCTCCCCCGTGCAGTGAGAGAGCACCTGGGAAGCAGGTCTATGATGCATCCAGCATCTCGTGGCTGTCTGCCCAGAGGTGTGCCTGCAGGTAAACATCCCTGCTGTTTGCCTGGCTTAATGGATGTGGTAATGGACAAGCTGGGACAGAGCTCAATGGTGCAATTTAAAGACAAATTTTCAGTCTCCATGGTGCTGGGAGATTACCTCACTCCAGACATTCAGAAACACCCCAGGAAAAAAAAAATCAATAATACTAGCAGGCTAGTGTCTGTGTACAGGCAGTCAGCTGGCCCCATCAGCTGCTTTTATTGGGCAGCCTGCTTCACAGTTAAGTGGTTTCCTGATTACAGCCTACACTGTATTCCCCATGCTGCACAGCTACGCATCATCAGGTGCTGCTGCTTCCTTTATGGCCGCTGAGGCCCACTGCAGCATGGCACTGCCTCAGCATTAATGCTTTGCTCACCAGTGTAATTAAAGGAGGATTAGAAGTGGATTTGTGGCAGCTACAGTCTTAACTTCCTCATGCCCTCTGCGTCCGGCTGCTCATACGTCTCTTCTCACAAGGCCTGGAGGTGGCTATGAGCCTTGCGGGGCTTTTTAAAAATAGCTCAGTGAGCGAGGAGCTTCACAAATGCCTGCAAACGACTCCAGGGCATGTGAGAGAGCTCACAAAGCCTCAGGGGGATTTAAGGCTCAGCTAGGATCCACCTCACTCTTCCCTCATCCCCTCCCAAAACTGAAAAACGTTGGGCTCCCTTGAACAGATTGTTTTGCACAGCTCAGTCACCACCTCCTCTTCCCTTCACTCCTTGCCAGCAGACTTCCCTTCTCAGCCCCCTCAGTCTCATTCCCAAATGAAGAAATCTAGCCCAGGCAAGCTGCCAGCAGCAATCAGCTGCAGTATTGCCAACATCAGGCATTCAAAAATCCTGAGTCAGGCCCCCCAAAATCATGAGATTTAAAATTAATAATAATGATGTTGGGATTCTTCTTATTTATCTTCTGGTGTTGGAGCCTTTGGGGTTCACATCTTCAAGCTTTTCTCCAAAGCCATGAGGGACAGAAACATTTTTATTTTGGGGGGCACCAGTTTGTGATTGGTTCTCCTTCCCAAAGCTCTCAACTCCTTGAAATCCACAATTGGGGTGTTTCTCTTGTGCGCCCCTCCCTCCACATTTCTTTAATCATCAAGGACAGAAGTCAGTGACCAGGAGTTGAAGGTGAGCAGCTGAAATGTCTTATTCAGGCTAGGTTCAGAACGCTCCTAAATCATGCCTGCAGCCACACCTCCTGCGCCGCTCGCTGCCTGGCCTGCCCAGACCTCGGCCTTAGCAGAGAGGAGACAAGATTCCCCACCTCAGTTTGGCTCCCACTTCCCTGAACTTCTGGGGAGATGACTGAAGAGACAACAGGGCTAGAGCAGTGCAAGGGAAAATTACCTAGGCTGTACCTGTTCTGTGGATACAGCTGGCTTCACTCTTCCCTGCACCTCTTCTTCTATGCATTCCCTATCCATGGCCTCAGAAAGTCCTTGAGATCTCCCCATCAACCACCTCCTGGCACTGGTCAAGGTGGCCATCCATCTGTTCAGGAGGAGGAAGCTGGATGAGGAGGAGGGGTTTCTTCGCAACTCTGGGACCTTTTTCCAATCCCTCGTTTATGCACATATTGGGGCAGAGTTCCTCTGGGCAGCATCCACGGACTCCTTAGATTACTCCTCAGAGCAGAAAGTGTTGTCCAGGGTTCTCTGCTCACGTCCCCCTCTGGATCCCTTGTTTTGACAGTGACCTACACTCCTGTCTCTGTTTTTCATTTTTGTTCCCCGCAATCATTTATCTGCTGGATCCATTGGCCCCTTCCAATGGGCCTTTTGTTGCTGATGCCCATCATCCCAGAATTTAAATAGGCTGTTCTTCTTCTTTATTAAACAGAGACGAGGAGAAACAAAAACTGAAGCCAATGTCCATCTAGGCGTCTGTGCAGAGCCTGAAAGTCTTAATCCCTCCATGACCTTTTCTAATTGGATCGGTTTGTAAAGGGCAGCTGACTGAGACTTGACTTTTTGTAGAGGACCCCACCACAAAAAGCATGTCACAGACACTGTGGTGTGTTATTTTATTCCACCATTGTAAGGTAGCTGTGCTGGAAATAAGCAGCAGCATTTCTATGCCCTGTTGTACAGTCCCATAGCTATACCCTGCTATACAATGCCACTGCTATAATAAAACATAGCCCATAAAGTGCTTCTCATCTTCAAAAATGTCTTACAAGCCCTTACAACCCTCACTGATGCATTGGTAGGTCCTATTTCACAGATTGGGCACAGGGCCTGAGTTTCCCAATCTCTTTTTGCATTATTGACATGGTCCTCAGGACTGTTGCTGTACCATGTCATACCACCGCTAGCCTATATTATATATGCAATAACTACTTAATGTCTGAATAGCTAAGAGCAAACGGTGAAGCTGCACTTCTACAACCACTCTGCTGCTGCACAAAATGCCACCACATCAGAAATAAAGACCTCTGGCAGTGGATGTTTAGCAAGGGCTGTAGTTCACATATGTTTTGCGTTAAATACTGTAGACTGCCTTTTAGCTGAAGCCAAACAAAGGGATCCCAGCTGTGACCAATTATGGTCAGAGAAGCATTTAGGTTAGAGTTTGAAAGTGGTGTAAGATTTCAGGCTCTCGCTCCACTTCAGAGCAGTGGCTAAGTCCCTGTTCGGGTTATACCAGCTTTGAATACTTTGGGCCTGCTTCTGATCTCACTTTCACTGGCTTTATCCTGTTGTCACTCCATTGACTTTAGTGGACCTACTCATGATTTACATGGGTGAGGTCATTATCAGACCCGTTCAGTACAATATACCAAGGTAATCTGAAGGGATTGGTGCTCACTTAACATTGCCCCGTCTAGGGGCAAATACAAATGGCAAGGCTTGAATCTAGATCCAGATCCAGCCTTTCTGAACTGTGGGGCAGTATTCACATCCAAGGACTTGGGTCAGGATCCATCTCATCATCATTTTTCTGAGCCCTATAGAGAGGTTTGAGGGAACACCTGCCCTTTGAACGTCAGATCTCTTTCATGTACCCTTAGGGCTGTAGAAATAATGGTTCTGAAAATGTATTTTAATTGCACAATAGACTGTTTAACGTGCCATTTTCAAAGGGGCTTTGATCCAGCCTCTAGCCCTAGGCCCTGATCCTGTAAATACTTACTGCCCAGCAGAATTCTTACAATCAGGAATTGCCCCACCCAAGTCAATTGAATGCACCCCAGGGCAGGGACCACAAATTCAATTTGCAAAGGGTCTGCAAAGCACCCACATAGATTCTCCCAGCGAATGCCCACGAGGCCTTCTGTGAGAGTTACCGAGCTGGCTTTGTCTCCTCCCACCTTGGAGAAAGCCTTGGCACACAAGCCATTCTGGGGCAGGCAGGAGAGTGTGTCAGGGAGGTGGGAGAGGGATTGGCTGGGGCTTCTTATGCTCAGGAAATTCAGTGGTGCTGCCATGGCCCCTGGGGCAGCAGGGTTGCAATGTAAGGCAGCCCTAATGGCTACTTTAGTCTACACTGGGGGACTGAGCCCATCCCTGGCAGTCCCAGAACAAGGGTGACACAAGCTGCCTCCCCTCTCTCTCTGCTCGAGACTTAGCACTGGTGCAGGGATGAATTTTGCCCCCTATCGCTTTCTAAAACTGCACCCCCGTGTCGCTGCAGAAAATGCACAACCAACTGTGACTTTCAAAAGGGGGACAGTCTGCTTGCACTTATTGAAATGGGCTAATTTTAAAAAATTCTAGTTTCTTATCAATCATCCTTTAAATAATCTGTTCTGATACTTTTTAAAGCTGTATTTTAAAGAAGTGGTATAGGTATACCTTTCCCCCGTTTATGTTTATAATAGTATTTTCAGAAATGAAGTGAATTCCTAATGGTGTGATGATGCAGGGAGAGCAGTGAAAGTGACCATATGCTAAGTGATGTCAAATGCAAAAAATAAAGGACCCAAATATAAAAACAAATCCTTTCATATATACACACCTTTTTTTCCAGTCCAAAATGTGAGTTTTCCAAGCTGACTGTGTCCCCAAGAGTTTGCTCTGGTGTATTTCTTCAATACAATGCAAACACTGAAAAGCAAGGAAATTATAAGTTAGAGTGACATTCACACACAACACAATACAAATCTCCAAGCAAATCTGGGAGGCGGGATAGCTCAGTGGTTTGAGCATTTACCTGTTAAACCCAGGGTTGTGAGTTTAATCCTTGAGGGGGCCACTTAGGGGTCTGGGGCAAAAATTAGTACTTGGTCCTGCTACCTGAAGGTAGGGACCTGGACTCCATGACCTTTCAAGGCCCTTTCCAGTTCTAGGGGTTAAGATATCTCCTTTAATTTAAGCATTACTTCACTACCATCACAATATTGAACCACATCAGCTCGCTGAAGACTCTGAACCTATCAAGCTAAGTACCTTAAGCACGTGAGTAATCATAGATTCATAGAGTTTAACGCCAGAAGATGTCCTTTTGATCATGTAGTCTGACTTCCTGCATAACACAGGCCACTGAACAGTATCAGTGAGACTACTCATGCTTAAGAGCTTTGTTGGGTCAGGGCCACGTTACAAAATCAAGCCCCAATACCCCCGGTAATGCACTCACTTTCCATTCAACAATGCTGTTACCCCCTGGCACACATCAATGAACTGGCTGGGGGCTAGTGGCCAAGGGAGCCTGCCAATCTGTTCAGCAGGGTCAGTGAAGGAGCTTTCCTCCCATGGACTTCCCAAGATACAGGAGACAGATTTGGGGAACAAATCTGCTTATAGCCTCAGAGCTTGTTGCCTTCTTCCTCAGCTTCCCCTGGCATATGTGAAAACAGCTGTGTTGAGTAACAGGAATAACTCTTTCCTTTTTTTGATGATAGATTTAAAAAAAAAAAAAAAACTCTGGGTGGGGGATCTCATGAAAAGTGGTAATAAATGTGGACAATCTGACATCTACATTGTGTGTCTCATGCTATAGGACTCTGAAAACATGTTCGAAAAGGAGTGATTTTTACAAGTATGTAGAATAGGAAAAACATTGATTCATTTAATATAATTATATAGGTAATTGAGTGCGGCTCTGCTGAGTAATTGTTGTATTTGGTGATGAAATGTGTTACGGTGAGATTGAAATTCCTTTGTTTTTCACTAAAATTAAGAGAAAAAGTTGATATAACAAGTGATGTCTCCATAATACATTTGTAGCTACAACTGTATTGACAATTATATGACATCAGAGAGGGCAAGATCAGACTCTTTTTATTTGTTACATTGTTACATATTGCACATATATCAAACACCCAGGTCCCGATCCTGCAACTCTTACTCACATGAGTTGGTCTCACATGAATGGTCTCATTGAAGTGAACAGAATCAACCGGTGAGTATGGACAGGTTCAGTAAGCTCTGTAAAATTGGGCCACATTTAACTATTTGGTTTGCTGCGTATTTGGGCACATTAATTAATGGGATTACACTGGGGACAAATTGGGTCCATTATGATTTTTATTTGAATTTATTGCAGGAATGTAAAACACATTTGTCCGGTATATTCCTAAAGCGTGCGTTCTCACTGCAGCATAACATTTGTACTATTTTGCCAGTTAACCTTTGAATACTATGTTCTTGGTTTTTCTTCTGGAAGACGCCTTTGGCCGCTGCCTGCAGTGTTTTTTAACACACAACTTATCATTTGAAACATGCACCGTTTAACTTATGTGCTTCTGTCCTTGACAGCATGGAATATTGATGTCCTGTTCTGCTTGTACATTGCAGACAAAACCAAAGTCATTTCGGCTAAAGAGATATTAAACAAATATTTAGAAAGCAAACAAACCAACCTTGCATGCTACCCATGTAACATTATGTTGCTAAGAAATGTGTTGTATTCATAGTTACCTATATGAAGTCATTTTATTGGGCCATATTATGCAAGAGAAGCACAACCAACACACTAATCAAGAGACAATGGCCTTTAATGGACTAATGAGGAGGCAGGAATAATAATGCTTGGCCTTTCTATAGCACCTTTCAGCCCTAGATCTCAAAGGAAGGTTAGTTGTCATATCCCCATATCCCCAAACTAAAGCACCCAGAGGTGAAGTGATTTGCCAAAGCTCAGACAGCAGGTCAGTGGCAGAGCTAGGAATAGCACTTAGGTCTCCTGAGTCCCACACCAGTGCTCTATGCACTGAGCCATACTAACTCCTGCTCAGTTGTCCCAACTCTGACACTGGCTTCTTCTGTGTCTTCTTCCTGCATCTGCAAACTAGGGATAATATTTACTGTACTTGCCTCCCTCCCTCCTTCTCAGGGGTGCTGTGAGGATGAACTCATCAGTGTCCAAAATGTTTTACAGATCTAAGGCCCAGTGTAAGTGCTGAGTATTATTAAATACGTTGATAATGCATTTGTAAGTCTTACATATATTTGGTATGTATAATTAGTGACAGGTTGGAATATAGAGGAGAATTTGCTTTTATACAGCAGTTTTCATCATCAGGGTTGCTCAGTTCACATTTAGGGAATTAGTGCCAGATTCTGTGGTTTGCTAAGGTCACTTTGCAATACCTAAGTAACCCAAACTGACCTAAAGACCTGGGGTGGTTGCGGAGAATTTCCTGTTTGCTGAGAAACTCTATCCACAGAAAGTTGGTGGAAATGGTTCTCTCCTCTGGTATGTCCGCCACCTAGTCATCTTGATGTAAGCAAAGGGAGAGGGTGTGTGAAATGGTTCCCGGGGTACCCAGGACTGTGAGACACCTTATGACCATCTGCCTCTAGCATGAGGGAATCTTGCTTGTGGTAACTGGGTATTAGCTCCCTAACACCACCAGACCTTCAGCCACTCAAACACTCTGCTCTGGGCTAAGCCAGCATTATCTTTGCATTGCAAGTTAACAAGAGGTGCACCCCAAGTCCCTTTGAATTATTCCCCTGTGATACTCAGCGCCTCACACTGGCTACTCACAGAAATCCCAGATTCTCCGCCCCCAAAGGAGCAGGGTGCCCAATTTTACCATAAACCACCATTTCTGTAGAACATACAGCACTTTCAATGAAACAAAAGAAGATTTATTTAAGAAAGCATAGCGATTCCCCTAGAAACAAGAGAGAGTGATGGAAACAAATGGTTACAATGGAAAACAAAATCAGAAAACATGAACTAGGGCCTACACTTATTAAAAGTTATCTTTCCTATCTAATTCAGTAGGCTTTCCCCTCAAAGTTCAGTCTGTTGCAGAGCTGGCTGGTTTTACAGGAACCACGGTGCAAACATTCATGAGGTCTCCTTGGTGAATGGATCCAGAGTGCCTCTCCCCATTCTGTGTTATATGGAAACACTTGTTTGTCTCTGTTCAGAGGCAGGGCAATCCCTTGTCTGTTGTAATGGTCCATTTTTACCTCCAGGTGGCTTGGACTGTTTGCAGGTGTCTTTGGTGGTTTGTCATTGACTCTTCTGGGATGAGGCAACGGTAGACAACTAAGCCTGGCATTACCTCACCAGCTAACCAGGGAAGGGTGGCAACTTCCTCCTGCCTGAACAAGCCATCACCGACTAATATCGCTCTCTGGTGACGCCATTTAGCCTTAAGACCGTAAGGGCATAAACTTCAATATAATTATATTATTCCTTACATACCACCTGTACATACATCACACCATGATTATGAACATTGATCAGTTGCAAGCTTTCAACAGAGACCTTTCATGTTATTCTTTGTAGATAAATACCCTGTAAGCAATGTACTTGATGTAGTGAGTTTGTCAGGTCCGAGATGAGAGCTGTTTGCAAAGAACAGGGGACCCTTTGCCAGGGTGCCTGTGTCAGAACATGGCAAAGGTATTTTAGGGCTTCGGCATAGGTCAAAGAGAGAAAGGTGGGGAGAGGAGGTGGGGGTGGCATGGAGCTTGGCTGCGCTTGATTCCTCACAGCCGCAACTAATGATTCTCACATCTACTTCTCTATTCCACACCTGTCTTACTCTGTCCAAATTAAAATCTTGGCCTCTTTTTCCGACAGCTCCTTGTGGAAGTCCAGCCACCAACCTAAGCTCAATAGGGCCAATACTAAGCTCTTGATTTTCCCCCACAATCTGTCTCTTCCCCACTTTCTTTGTCACTATGGTCTACACTTCCACTTATCCAGGCCTGTAATCTACTCAAAATGCTATTGCCATAATAATTGTCCTGGATTGTCACTTTGACCATTCATCTCCTCATGCCTCCACTGGCTACCCCTGCACCATTATCAAACACAAGCTTCGTACCGTCACACTTATGGCCCTTCAAAATTTAGCTCTACCCAACCTAGTTGTTCTGTTAATCATCGTGATTTCAATCACCACGCTCTCTCTCTGCCAGTGCTCCCAGCCTTCAGTGCTCCATGTTTTCTTCCAGACCTCGTTATATGCATCAGAAAAACTGTGACAAAATCCATCTAGCAACTGCTGAATCTGACTTCAAATCCTTCCATAAAACACCTCTCCCATGATGGCCACAAGACTTCGCCAGCTCACAATGGTGAGCGGTGACTAATGCTCATTTATCTCAAGTTATTCTTGATTTTACTGTTACCTCATCCTCAACCTCTCCTCCCACCCCGCCCCACATGTGTCTGTATTTGTTCATTTCATCCACCTGTTGTGTTCTGTTGCAACCTCGTTCGTGATATGTTTGGGGCAGGGATTGTCTTTTTAATGAGTTTGTACAGTGTCTTGCACAATGGAGCACTGATTCCTGGCCGAGGTTGCTAGGTGTGTTACCAGGTACATAAATTAATAATAATAATAATAATAATAATTAATTAATATATACAGGAGTATTAACCAAAATTGGCAAATGAAGGTTCAATTAACTCCATCCAGGGTCTGTTTTCAGGGCAATGCCCTTTCTGTAATCTTGTTGGGTCTGGAACTGCCCCATAAATTACTCTGGCACTTCCCTGTCAAAATCTGACTCAGTCCTCGTGCTCTAAGTTTGACCTAGAGCTGGATCCAGTGGTCCAGCCAAGCAGGTTCAGCACAGGATGAGGGACAGAGGAAAAAGTGGCTTTATGTTACCTTTCCACCTCCCTGATCTTGGAGCCTCAGGGCTGCCCTAAGTTGTGTCTGGTTGCCCATGGGCCATCCCAGCAGCCAGGCACAGCTGCAATGCAGTAGCCATACACCCTTTTCCACAGCCTTGCACTTTATGCCACCCAAGGTTCCCCCCTCCTTTCGATGAAAATCTTAGGGGTCACTAGGCCAGGTGTATGGCTCCTTTGTGCTACCAAAGGGGTGCAAAAGGGCTGCAGTAGGGCCAGTAATCTGGCCCCACGTATAAGCAGGAGTAATTCCACTGAAGCCAACTGAGTCGCACCTGTCCGAACTTGGCCCAAAGCTTCTGACTCCAAGTCATGCACAGAGTGGGGGAGCGAAATGTCCTACAGTGAAAGGGTTTTACGTGAGGACACAAGTGTGATGCTGTATGGAATCTGGGGGACACTTTAGGATATTATGAATACCAATATTGTAAAATTGCAATGAGTTATGTCAGATATGCCATGTAAGGTACCTGCAAAAATGTTATAATTTGCCAGGTATGATAATCTCGTTTATATCACCTTTGTATTGTAAGTCGTATGTAGGGTATATCTGTAGTTCCAAAGTTGTGCTGTGCATTTGGGTGACACCCTCAGACTGGCATCAGCACTGCCTAGCCTGCTTGACGACACATCAAGGGACATCAGCTACACAACTGACCCATTGAGAGAAGGCAAGAGATACACCTTATGACTCCGCAAGGCATGCAAGGACATGCCTATGGACAGAACTCTAAGGCTTACAGGCTATGTGCTGGGCAGCTTCTGTTTGGAATGAAGGAAATACAATCTGCATGGGCAAAAGACGATAAAAAGGCAGCTGTGTCATCTCCATTTTGTCTTCATTCCTGCTTCTTACCTCTGGGGTAACCTTTCTACAAACAAAGCTCTGAATGACCCATCCACGCTATGGATGTCTTCCAGGGGGGACTTTCAAGCCAGCAAACTCACCAATATTGCTAGGAACCTGATATATGGACTTTGAAGTCTTTGTATGTATGTGACTGCTTTACCATTTAACAGCTATTTTCTTGTGCTTTCTTTTTTCTTAATAATAAACCTTTAGTTTTAGATGCTAAAGGTTTGGCTGGTCATATGGTATTTTGGGTAAGATCCAACCTAATATTGGCCTGGCAATGTGGCTGCCCTTTGGGGTCAGAAGAACATTTTGTATATGTGAGCAGAGTTTTTTAAATAACTTCTCACTGTACTGGACCTAGGTGCTGATTGGGAGCCAGAGCCCTTTTTGCTTCCTGATAACCAGTGTGGGGGATCAGAAGAAGCACAGTTTGTGACTGGTTGGGGAGTTTAACGTCAGTGTTACCCACCAGTCTTGGGCAGGAGCGGCGCCAGAGTTTTTGCCGCCCTAGGCGGCAGCGCTCCTCCTTTGAGCATTTGGCGGCGGGGGTCCTTCCGCTCCGCGTCTTCAGGGCACTTTGGTGGCGGGTCCTGGAGCAAGTGAAGGACCCGCTGCTGAATTTCCACCGAAGACCTGAAGCGGAAGAACCCTCCGCCGCCGAATTTCCGCCGAGGATGGCAAAATGCCGCCCCCCAAATCCTGCCGCCCTAGGCAACTGTCTAGGGTCACCTAGTGGAAGCGCCGGCCCTGGTCTTGGGAGTATCTGCGCTCCTCTTTGCAGCCTGCCCTGACCTTGGCATTTCCAGTGAGGGCTGCCCCAGGCACACTGGGTCACAACAAGCTTATGCTATTTGACCCACAAGCAGGTGCTGCTCCATCACTCCATTCCTCTACAGCAGGTGCTGCTCCATCACTGAGGGTTCATGGCTCTCCATTCCAAGGTGAGTTACAGAGAAATTAGGCTGCTGTATATGATACAGTAGTGCAGTGTTATGGAGATAGACACTTATAGCACTTAAGTGCTTAGCTTACTTATTGTCTCTACAGCTGGGAGACTGTTCTAGAGACAAATTAAATAATTAATTGCTAATTCCCTGAGACAATGCACCCTAGTTATCTCAAGGAGCTCACTGCATCCTGGGCACCACGAGGAGTGGTTGAGACCTAAAAGCATAGAGGTAGAAGGTAGGAAAGACCAAGATCTACCAACTCTACTCCCACTGTAATTGCTCACATCAGGAGGAATTGGGTGTGGTGTATGACAAGAGTGTGCGGGGAGGGGAAGGGTGCATGTTGAGGGAGAGCGGAGATGAAGAGGCACAAAGGGGTGAGAGAGGCATGTGCATATGGAAAATGGAGGAAGGAAGGGTAAAGAGAATAGAATGTAGGGTAGGAAAATAGGGTTATGTCATGGGAGGAGGAAGGACTTGTGTCTACACAGGGGATAGAAGAGGGCTGTGATGGCTAGTGAGGGAAAGGATGAAGTGCATTTGTGTAGTAGGTTGGGAGAGTGATATGGGATTGAGAGGCCAGTTTACCTGCCTGCTTGCACCTGGAGGGTGGGCCAGGCCTATATAGAAATAAAACCCAGCTGGGGAAGAGTAGGGCTTGGTTCCATAAAGAGCTGGGTGAGGCAGCTTGGGGGAAGGAGACCTAGTGGAGAGTTTCCTCTCTTTAATAAACAGCTGGAAAGAAGGCTGAGAAGGATAGCCCAATAGCTGGGCTACTGTGGGGGAAAGTAGAAGTCTGAGTGGAGGCAGGGGCCCTGAGGAGCTGTAGCCTTCCTGGTCATTGGGAGGGATTTGCTAGTCCTAGGCTGTGGAATTGAGGAGTAGAAGTCTGTCAGGAGGACATCCCAGAGCACCAGAGGCATGCCTGTGAGGAGGTGGTTGCTAGCTGGGCTGAAGGTTTGGTTTGCAGACAGTTCTGTTTGGCTGTGGGTAAAGGATTTGAGGGGCAGGACTTGGGCAAGATGGCCTGGGCGCTCTGATGGCTGCAGTAGATCATAGGACAGTGGGGGGAAACTGAGGCAAAAGTTGCTGGAATATTACTGGCAGCCGGGAGGGCCTTGAGGTAGCAACTTGTTCACAGGGAGACACCTCTTCATCTCAGCTGCTACTGTCTCTACCTCGTGCTTACTGCATACCTTCCAAAAGCACTTCAAGCATATGAATGATCTTAGCCCTATGCATTTTACTGTTCTTCATTTGCCCAATGACAGCCTTCAAAAATAATTTTAATGAAAGGCAGCGTAGCAGGTAAGTGTTGCTGGTAGAAGATACACAGGTGGGTAGGTATATCAGTTGGGGATAGAGAGAGATGCATCCCGAGAAGCCTAAAAACTGGCAGTTTGATCAGGCTGGTTTGCAGACTATGGTAAAGATAATTAAGCCCTGATCCTGCAAACCTTTAATCACTTACTCATGTGAGTAGTCTGACTTCAAGAGGACTAATAACATGAGTAAATTTATGAACACATTTACAGTATCAGGGCCCTAATAAATAATTTTCTGTGCATGATCAGCATTTATTCCCCCCTGGCTCTGAGATTATTACTTTTCTGGGTAAATTGCAAAATCTATCTGTTTAACATTGCTTTTTACTGTGGTGGGGGCTGAATGGGGAGAAACTTAATTTTTGTGATTTGGAGAATTTTTAGTGGACATCATGTCACTCAGATGTATTTGTAAAATGTTTCCTTAGGAACTGTAGATGGGCCTAGTGCATCTTTGACAGGTGCATTATACAACCAGGGATCTAGGCAGTTGACTTGCTTTTATAGACAGATGTGATGCTGTCAGGCATGTTACCCAAGAGGTAGTACGCAAGGAAGATCTGGAATGGAAAGGGGAGGGGGGCAATGGAAGTTCCCTTGGGTTGGATTGGTCTCGATAAGAGATGTAGATAAGCAGGAGAAGCAAGAACTCATGTTTTCCAAGTTTCCTAAGAGACTGTGGGCCGGATCCTCCACTTGTGTAAATGGTCATAGTTCAGCTAAAATCAAGGGCTCTGACCCTTTACACCAGCTGATGATCTGGACCAGTATTTATTAGTTCTTGTTGGTGTGCATCTCTTAGTGTCATCAGATACCAGTCTAGTCTGAAGCACAACTCTTAGCAAACAGGTCTGTAAGCGTTGCCTCTGCTGTAATCAGTGAATATTCCATTGCAAGCCCCTGGGGCCGCATTTTCTTGCTGCCAGATATTATAACTAAGAAGCTCTTTGGTACAGTTTGATTTTTAAAAATATGTCCTGGGAGACAATTCCTTCAATTCTGAAAATGAGCACATGCCTCCTGTAGACTGGTGTGAGTCCACAATGTCTGAATTTCTTGATAATCCCAGGAGATGCATGTGTGATGTCCTAATTGGCTAGTAAACACTGGAGCTATTGGAGTGTCCCAAGTGGTGATACTTGGCATTTATTAAGCACTTCATGTGCACCACACAAGGAGGTAAGTAGTTAATGGGGCACAGGGTAATACTGTCTCCCACCTTTAAAGTGAATGGCCTGAGGTCATGCAGCAATTCAGTGGCAGAACCAGGACTGGGGCTTGAAGGCTCCTGTGATGGATTCGGTCACAGAGACCCCCTTGGGACTGTCACCTGATGTGCTGAAACTACCTCTGAGCCCGTTTTCTTTGCCAGCTTGGGACTCCAGAACCCTATCTTGTTGAGCCAAACACGCCAGTCTGCTCCAACACAGACCCAGGGTCTGAACCACATCCCCAAAGCTGCAGACTGAACTGCAAACAGCTCAGCAAGTACTCCTGTCTCCAACACCCAGATCCCAATGGTATCCAAATAAATTTGTTTTACTCTGTATAAAGCTTATAGAGCGTAAACTCATACATTGTCTGTCCTCTATAATAGTGATAGAGAGAAATGCACAGCTGTTTGGTCCCCCACGTATTAATCACTTACTCTGGGTTAATTACTAAACAAAGTGATTTTATTAAGAATAAAAAGTAGATTTAAGTGATTCCAAGTAATAACAGACAGAACAAAGTAAGTTACCAAGCAAAATAAAACAAAAAAAGTCTAAGCCTAATACATTGAGAAACTGAATACAGGTAAATCTCACCCTCAGAGATGTTCCAATAAGCTTCTTTCACAGACTAGACTCCTTCCTAGTCTGGGCCCAATCCTTTCCCCTGGTACAGTCCTTGTTAGTTCCAGCTCAGGTGGTAACTAGGGGATTTCTCATGATTGGCAGCCCCCTTTGTTCTGTTCCACCCCCTTTTATAGCTTTGGCACAAGGCGAGAATCTTTTGTCTCTTTGGGTCCCTACCCCTCTTTCTAAATGGGAAAGCACTAGGTTTAAGATGGATTCCAGTACCCAGGTGACATGTTCACATATCCTGTGAGACCCCAAGCCTTCATTCGTCCCAGCTTGACTCGCTGGAATGCAGGAAGGTTTGCAAGTAAACAGCCATTTACAACCAATTGTCCTAGTCAATGGGAGCCATCAAGATTCCGAGCCACCATTAATGGCCCACACTTTGCATAATAGGACTTCAGAATTATACTTCATATTTCTAGTTTTAGATACAAGAATGATATATTCATACAAATAGGATGAACACACTCAGTAGATTATAAGCTTTGTAATGATACCTTACAAGAGACCTTTTGCATAAAGCATATTCTAGTTACATTATATTCACACTTATAAACATATTTTTATAAAACATATGGAGTGCAAAGTGTCAGCTCCTGAATGGACTTCTCAGGAAATAATCTCTTGAAAAGACCATCCTCTTTCTCACATAACTGACCTCTCTTGACACTTGGATGTGAAAAGCAGTGGGACTGCAAATCACTGGCTGTATTTTTAGTCTCAGTGACCCTCTCCCTCCTCCCCTACCCAAACCACTGGCATTAATACTAAAGCATTGGAGGATTTTAAAGCCATTGACTCTGTGTGTTAGTTTCCTCTTCCTTAAAATGGGATAATATGTCGCTGTCTCATTCTGAGGTTTCATTCATCAATGTCTGCCAAGCAACTGAGCTCCTTGGATGGAAAGTGTTATAGGAGCGTGACGTCCTGCCATTAAACAAACAGCGACAGCTGAACAGTGGGGCAGCTGCTGCTTTAGGTGCTGTCAGAATTAATTAATGCTTGCAAAGCACCCTGAAGTTTGAAGCATTGTATAAAAACTGCATGTTATCAGGTGCCAATCATGAGTCTCAGACTGAATAAAACAGGCCTGGATGGTGAGGTGGAGGCAGTAACATACTTGTCCGTTCTGCAAATGGTAGGCACGGCTGGCTCTAGACACTGGCAGTGCTAGTCACCAGCGTGAGACCTCCCCAACAATCGGAGTGGGATTGCCAACTAACTTGAAATTTGGCTTCTTCATGGCTCTGCCCTCCAAGCCTAGGATTACATGTTGCAGCCCCTAGTGCTGCTGATTTCATTGTTACTGCTCATGGAGTAGGATACAATGAGTAGCAGTGGCAAAATCTGCCCCTTCGTTTGTTCTGCAAACTAGACCCTAAATCTATTGTGGGTTTCAGCATATTGCATACAGGGGTATTACCCCATCATGTAAACTTGCTGGTATATAACCAGGGCTGGCGCTAGGTTTTTTGCTGCCCCAAGCAAAAACAAAAACAAAACAAAAAAACCCCGAAAGCGCAACTGCCGAAGCAAAAAAAAAAAAAGGTGGCTGGAATGCCTCCCCTGAAATTGTGCTGCCCCAAGCACGTGCTTGGTTTGCTGGTGCCTAGAGCCAGTCCTGTATATAACAAAGGGGCTGAGTTAGAGGGGGGCCCAAAATCTTAAAGCCAGTGCTGTGAGGGGTACACTGCTACCCATCCCACACAAACACTTAGAAGCACTGAAACATTTCCAACCCAATGCAGCCATCTCCAATTGCTCATCTTAAGGTTTTCAGTGAAATGTGAACTTTTCAAAGTTGATGGTAATTCCAAGGTCACTTGTATTTTGCATCTAACCCTGTGTGATGACTCACTTTCTACTCCATTTACCACTGATGAATATGTCATTGTTAGGATTTTATTCTCCCTGGAGCTTTCTGGAAGCTGGGCCCCAGGTAATTGATTTTTATTAGGACAATAAATTAAAAAGGATGGACCATGTCATTCTTTTTTGGCAGTATTTTTCCCTGAGATGACAGAGCCATCACTTACAGGCATATGGGCAAAATTCGTAAACGTAATCAGTGGACTTGCTGTGCTGAGCGGATGGAACAATAATAGTGGTGCTAATAGATTCAATCAGTGGAGTAGCATGCAAGCTTTAACAAGCCCTTAAATCAACATTAGGGGCTGTACTGTATATTAGATAGCCATTTGGACCTAGGAGCTCACACTGAAACCATAAGAGACTTTTGAAAGGGTTAGCTGCTCTGTGTACTATTGAAAAGGATCTCTCCTCATCTATTAACATATTTAAGGAAGATATGACTTGCCCTCCAGGGTGGGACCTTTAGTCTGTCTAGTAACTGGACTTGAATACTGGTCAATTATGATAGCTGAAACAAAAATAAGCAAACAAAAAACCTCACCAACAATCTATAATCCCCCTAACCATTGTGGCGTGTTGTATGTGGGCAGGAAAAATTCCTTCCTGATCTCACTGGTGATCAGTTTCCACTCTGAAGCATGAGATTTGATTACCCTTAGTTTAGCTTATTCAACTGCGGATGTTTCTGGTAATATTATCTAGCCTCTCTTTTTTTCCCCTCTGTCTGTCTAGAAAGCTCTAACCACCCACCCTGAGGGACCTCGAGAGGTCATCTAGTCCAGTCCCCTGCACTCATGGCAGGATTAAGCATTATCTAGACCATCCCTGACAGGTGTTTGTCCAACCTGCTCTTAAAAATCCTCAATGATGGAGATTCCACAGCCTCTCTAGGCAATTTATTCCAGTGCTTAACCACTCTGACCATTAGGAAGTTTTTCCTAATGCCCTTGCTGCAATTTAAGCCCATTGCTTCTTCATCATTTCTATAGTATCTTCCATCAGAGATGCTCAAAGGCATTAGAGACATTCACAAACGTGGCCTCCTAACATTCATCTGCTTCATAGAAGTGTTACTTATTTCCTCATTTTTGCCAACTTTGAATCTGAGAGAAATAAATTAAAAAATTGAATGTGTTTTTATTTTTTAAGACCAAAAGGGACCACCAGGGTCCTCTAGTCTAGATGCCTAGCACAAGCCAGAAGCTTTCACCTGGTAAGTGCTGCCTCAAGGCCAACAGCTTGAGGCTAAATAAGAGCATATGTATTTAAGACATCCAATCTTGATGTAACCATTTCAGGGAATGGAGAATCCACTCCCCCGCAACCCCATAAACTGTTCCAGTGGTTAATTACCCTCACTATTAGAAATTTGGGAGAAATGAAGTGGTTTGCTTGAGGCCACATGGTGAGTCATTAGCAGAACTAGGATCTGAACCCACATATTGTGATTCCAGTCCCATTCCTTATGTACACAAATATCCTTCCCCTTGAGACTCAGCTGTAGCATTCACTGAAGATATGTCTATGCTGCAGTTAAAAACCCACGGCTGTCCCATGCCAGCTGATGCGGACTCACAGGGCTCTGGCTAAGGGGCTGGTTAATTGCGGTGTAGCTATTTGGGCTTGAGCTGCAGCCTAAACCCTAGGACTCTTCCTCTTTGCAGTGTCCTAGAGCCGGGCTCCACCCTGAGCCCGAACGTCTGTGCCTCAATTAAACAGCCCCTTAGCTAGAGCCCCGCGAGCCTGAGTGAGCTGGCCATGGGCCAACAGCAGGTTTTTAATTGTAGTGTTGACATACCCTCAATCACCGCGACCTCCAAAGGTTCTTTTCGTTTGTTCTAAGAAACCTATTAATTTCATCAAGAGCTGCCTTTCTTCTCCGCTTATGTGACATTTGCATTGTGATATTTTGAAGCACGATGACTACATCACACTCGATCGTATTGCTGTCACAAACAGACATGTGGTGATGTTGCTTTTAACCAACAGATGGTTCTTGTAAGACTCTTAAAGCGACAATCCATTTAGTGCTGGGAACAGGAGACAGCCTTGTCCAAGATCAAGATTGTCCTTACAAAATAGTGGGGGGAGAAGGGGTATTGTGCTGCTCTTGTTAGCCTAGACTGAAGTCTAGTATGCTTGGCTACACTCCAGAAAACCAATGCCCAATAGCAGGGGCACAAGATATAAGTTGCTCCTCTATTTTGTCTCCCTACAGTGTAGAGGCTGATTCACAGGCCTCCATGACAGGAGGCATTCTGGAATGTAGCGGCCATGATTTTTGTGTTGTATGTGTGCCGCCCCTAATGTGGCCTCTAAGCACACACCCACATACAGACTATTTGTGCTCCTGGCACTGATAGCCACATGGATGCCATGGACGCATGGCACTGCTGGCCAGAAAATAGGAAAGCATTGGGCTCCATCCTGATCCTTTCGTTCTTACTCAGGCAAAACTCCCATTGATTCAGGATTTAGCCCGTTAACACTGCTCTTGGCGCACATGTACTGTACCTGCCCATTTTAAGGGCCATTATGTGGTGTTCCAGAATCTGGGCCATAGGCATTAAGGGGAAAAGCTGCTTAGTGGCTTAAATTATTTCTAAAACTGCTAGTGAATGTATAGAGACAAAGTATGACAGATGACAGATGTGCACACAGGGCAATTGACTGAATTGTTACACACACAGAAGAATCATCCATCACTGTCTGTACCCACGACATTCCACTCCTCCCCCATCACTGACACATGTTCTCCAGTTCACGTGACTCACTTGTGGCTTTTTTGGCACCGTCCTTGAGACGTCTACGTTCAGAGTTTTCCTACTGCGATGCTCCAAGTTCTAATCTTTCCCTGACTCATGTTGCAGTCTTCCTTTTACTGGTGCTGTGTTTAAATATCTGCCACACGACAATGGTAAGGAACCACAGAAAGAGTCACTTTCCTCTAACGAGGAACTCTGATAGAATCAGGAAAACAACATATTCCCTAAAGATGTGCTCATGCTCTCTCTCTGCTTTGCTGCAAAGCTTCTAGAACAGTGGTTCTCAAACTTTCATGCCCAGATCTTCTTTTCAATGGTGTGGATCCCCCCTGGCCCATAGCAGGGCTCTAGCTGGGATCTCCCCCTTCCCACTTACTTATATGGGAAGGGTAGGGTGGACACAACCCCCTGACAGCTGGTTGTGATCTTCCAAAGGGGTTGAGAACCTGCCTGAGAACCCATGACCTAGAATCTTCCCAGGCCCCCTACTGCCTGGCTTCCTGCTACAGAGTTAAAGAAACAGTATACATGTCATTGGAATTGTGGGTGCTCCAGATGTCTAAAGTTGGGCACTCAAAATTAGATGCAACTTTCGAAATGTTGGCCTCAGCATTTAGACCCAAGAAGCAGAAATTCTGTTCTAAACTACACCGAGGCTGGAGCCAGAGCCTGTTTGGAGCTGGGAGATCTGGACAGGGATGAGACTCTGGCCCTTTGAGTAAGATATCACTTACTTTCTGACTGTACGTTTTGCTGTAAGTGCTAGCTGTTCAAACTTGGCACAACAGGTGCTGTACCAATGAGGGGCTTTTGTGGGCCCCCATTTTCAACCTGAGATAGAATAATTGTCTTCAAGAATTAACTTATGGGACCAAATCCTGCACTTATTGTGCACCTAAAGGGAATCTGAGATTGAGCCTGCTGGAATATTACAGACAGACACTGCAGGATGGGCTAAGCATTATTATATAGCCTTAGCTTTCACCATTAGGAAAACAGTGTCACAGTTAGAGAGCGAGCTGCACTTCTGTCCCCCTTATAGTCTCCCTCAATTGTGCCCCTTCAGGTATCAGGTCTTGTGCCTTTACTTACCCCAGGGTGGAATTCCACAGTTCCTCCACTCTAAATCCAACCCTGGGTTACAGTACCCTGCATATCAACCATGCTTCCCCAGCAAGTCTGAGTTCAGGTACGCACAGTTCTTCCCTTCGGGAGTCTGTGATGAGTGATTATAGAGTGATCAGGCAGCCTGTATAAACCAAAGCACTGTTGATTTTGCAGTAGGAACAAAGTATCTAGAGAATGCTACAGGCTGATCTATCTTACCCAAAAGCATACCATCTCCTTATAGCAATCTAGGCAGCCCTAACTCCTTCCAAAACCTCAGTGGGTGTTTTCGCCTAGTTCCCCAAACAGCTGCCTTCTCTCTTGAGCGCGACTTCCTTCTTAAAACTGCCACAGGTCTTTGGGTCTCCTGTGTTTGTGGGTCTCTTCAAACTGGTTAGTAGGTTAGCTAGAAAGAAGGAAAAATCTTCAAAATTAATACTCCTGGAACTGTCCCCTAAATACCCCCTGAGGGGAGGCTTACCCTGAGCCATTCTTTCTCCTTTCTCTACACACACACACACAATATCCCCTATTAAACTAAACCAATGTATTTGTACAATAAACATCCCAGTAACCAGGTCAACATGCAGTGTTCACAAATTAATGCACAGCAGCTCCAAATCCATCACAGCAAGGTATGTATAATTTTCCCCCGCAGAGGCAGCCTCCCCAGAGACAGTAAAGAATTCAGTGTGCTTTCTGAGCTCACCAGTCCCTCTAGGAACACACAATTAATTGTACTCTCTGGTATGGCCAGCTGACAACAGTAGAAAACAGTGCTCGGAGGAAACCAGCATTCTAAAGAGCTGAGCTCTGGCGCTTTTTTTCTGGCAGGAATGGAATATCAGTCCTTCACTCTGTTCTTGTTTCACTCGAACAAGAAAAATATGGGATCATGATAGTGGAGGAAGTAAATTAGAAAGTTTGAAGAAATACAGTTAGAGCTTGAGCTACATCCCTTTGAATTCAATGAAAAGATGCGCTGATTTCAAGAGTTTGGATGTAAGAAGGCATGGCAGGAAGGGAAGAGAACAAGTTGGGGGCTGATCAGACTCACTTCACTTCTCACTCCTCCTTTACTCTGTCTATTCCCCCTTATTAGAATTGTATTGAAGTAGCACCTCGGAGCCACGATCCCATTATGCTAGGTACTGAACAGATTTTGAACAAACAACATGGTCCTTACCCTAATGAGTTTACAATCTAAGTGTTGTGCTCTCCTGTTCATGCGTGTGGCATAGGGTTGCCAACTTTCTGACCAAACAAAACCAAGCACCCTTGCCCCGCCCCTCCTCCGAGGCCCTGCCCTGCTCACTCCATCTTCCTCCCCCCTCCTGTCACTTGCTCTCCCCCACCCTCACTCACTCGCTCATTTTCACCGGGCTAGAGGGGAGGGTCCCTTTGCGACCGGGTATTTGGTTGAAAACTGGACACTGTGGCACCTTACGAGAGGTGGGATGAAGTCTCCCTTTCTCAGATCTCCCCTGCAACATTACAAGTGGTTGTCTATAGGTTTTGCCCCTTATCTCAGACCTGCTGGCAGCATTACAGGAGCTACTCAGACCTGTGCTGCTGTGTTACAGTCGCTCCCTCATGCTTTTCTTCCTATTATGAATACTATAGTTCCTCAGAAACACAGCCAGCCAACAGCAGTGCCTTTCTCTGAAGATTCAGGGCTAAATTGGGACATCATCTGTTTGTATAAATAAATTAATTTCTTTTGGCTGAGACTGGATAAAAGGCTCCTTTATTTTCTTATTCATGCAAACACTTACTTATCTGATGGAGCAGCTTTCTTTGGCACAGAATATGAAGTTTATCTTCAAGCCTATGAATACTTCACATTTTCCTTACTTCAAACTGAAATTTGGTCCAGGTGAGAATGTATCCTGCTCCGTGTTATGATCACCAAGTTTTTTAGTAGCATGAGCTAAACTGTTTTCTTTCTTGAGGCCAAAGACCATTCTGTGTTTCACCCGATTTCCTCCGTGGTTTGGGGAGCACTGAAGCTTGCTAAAGCATATAATTGCCTAGCACTGCTGCCAGTGTGGCTAGTGAGCGTGGAGTCTCTAATCATGACGTTGGGTTTTTACAAAAGAAAATGCTGCTTGAAAGCATTGCACTTTACTTCAGTAAATCAGTCACTGGGAGCCATAGTTGCTAAGCTACAGGGAAAGTAGGGCAGTCAGCGATAAAGGAGCTTCTTAGTGTGATCAGTCAGATTACTTGACATTAAAGTCAGTAGATCTGTGGGTGCTCCCCCCAGAGAGAAGCATTTCTTTGCTGAAGAAAGGCCTGTAAGTGACGTTAAACCATTTAACACTGTGGATCAGATGAGCTGCTTTGGGTTTTTTAAGTCTTGTGTGTTAAAGACTCTTAGGAGATAAAAAGCTACCTGGCACCACATTAATATTAATGGGAGCTGCAGAAATGTGAAAGGGAGCCTGAAGCTTCTTGCTCAAGGATGCAAAAAGGCACATGTGGTTACTATTTACTACTCTGACTTTGGTTGTTTAAAACACTAACAGTGGAGACTAACCAGTTATCCTGGAACTGTGGGATATTAGTTCTTTTGTTTGTTCTGTTTTTCTTCCTGTAAAGGACCCTCCCTTTATCCACGTTGTCTCCCCTCACCCTTCCTCAAATATCCTGCTGCACTGGACGCTCCTATTCACTTCTTCCAGTTGGCTTTCAGTGGAATTATGCAGGCACATAATTTGGTCCATAATGCCTCCAACACGGTCTCACACAGGTTTCGTTCCTGCTTCCCTCACCCACAACTCAAGCTATTTGAGGATTGTGCCTTGTCTCAGGCTGGGGAGATCTAGCACCCTAAAGGGAGGGGGAGATTAGGGAAACACTGAGTAATATTCAAGTTTAGATCAGTTTTTTAACCCCAGAAAATCTGTCACCAAACTATATATAAACCCAGACACTACTAATTATGTATTATAACTTTAAATTGCAGGTCAGTAGTTACAATAATCTATTGCTTTGTAGTAGTACAAAAAACTGCTGTGACTAATTGAATGATGAAGCAGGGCTTGAGAAGGTTTAATTAGTTAATTTCATTAATCACAAAAGCTATTTATTGTGTGTACCGAACAATAGAGATTATTATTTTTCAATAAGACTACAATACTTTTTCTTTCCTTGAGAAGGTTAGAAAATTATGTTCTCCATGTATCACATAACATATAGTGAAAAATATATGGCTTTTCTTTAGGCTTTTGGCTGACAATGTAGTGTTTTATAGTATTATTTAATACCCAGCAGTTATCTCATAGAGGACTATATCCTACACTTCCAGTAGAATAGGTCTCCTTCATCTATATATGAGAAATCCGTAGGCTTTTAATTTAATTGTAAGATTGTGAATAGTGTGATAAATTCTTTTCATAGCTACCAAAGGGTGAAAAGTACAAAAGTAAAAGGATTTGTTCATGGATTTATGGACACGTACACACCTAGAGCAAAACTTTAAAAGCATTAGTCAAGCAAAACAGTCACAAAACCTAAAATACAAAACAAATTACTAAATCCATATATTTTGTTCAAACACATGGAAATCTGAGCAAATGTCTGAATTTAAGATATGGTGTATCATCCGGATGGAAGAAGACATTGCATTCAGTCATTTGGGTTGTTTTAAAAAACTATTTTATATAAATAGATCCACTTTTTTTTTTTAAAAAGTTATATTTAAGAAATATATGGAGCACTCAGGAAAATCTTCAAATTGACAGCTCCACACATCGGCACTGTGTGGCAGACTCTCTAGCTAATGCAAATTGTCGTTGCTCCATTGAAGTCAGTGAAGTTCTGACAACTTACGCCTGCTGAAGATCGGTCCCTGTCTTTTTATCCATAAAACAGGCAGTGGCAGAGCAAACTTGCCCCGCATTGCCCTTACATCTCAACCCTTATCGAAAGTGATTACCTCTAGGACAGGGTTGCAAGAGGTGTTTGCTCTTCTTAGCTCATTCAGTCCTTGCTTGGCGCCTCTGCTGAGACTGACAAGGGGTCCCTTAATGCTGACTACAGTGACAATATTCTCATGTTGTTACCTGTCCACTAGAAACTGGACTGAGAAGCACCAATTCTCTACCTAGGTCATCTATCGGTCATCAGATAACCTTCAGCCATTACTGACCTGGCCTGGAGAGGAGAAGTTTGGAATCTCATGACTTAGCAACATGAGTCACCCAATCCCCCTGAAAATATATTGCTTAAAAATATTCACCAAAATTACAGTGTTCTTTTAAGATACGGTTTCTGCCTGTTCACATTCTTCATTCTTATTATGTCCCCTTTTAGAAAACATGCATTCTATCATTACAATGATTATTATTTATTATCTCTACTGGGAAATCAATTTGTGCTGCAGTTGAAGATGCTCCCATGAAAACTTGCAGCAAAAGAGAAGATTCTTGTCCTATGGTGATATTGACTGGCACTGATAAGTGGTAAGTACATGGTCAGAGACAGCCCCACAGTTAGCCTTGCAGGAACGACAGTAAGCAACTGTGCAGCTCTTTATATTGTTTTCACTTCAGTCTGCCACCAAAGCAGAAGCAGCTGGGTGCAGTAGATGTGTAGGGGGTTTGCTGGAGTTAGATGCATTAACACCACTTCTGTTTGTTTTCATAAAAACACTCTTGGGTCTGCTTGCTCAAGTAGCGAGGTAAGAATTTCATTATTTAGTGCAAGAACCTTGGATTGAAGGAAGATTCTAACACCAGTAATTCCTGTACTGTTCCCTGTGGCAGAAAGGAATTGTGACTGGACCCCTGGGGTGCAGCCTGGGACTGTGGGACCGCTGTGCCCCCCTGAACTCTCTCCAGCCTGGGCTGTCTCTCACAATGCCTTGCTAGTGACCAGCAGCAAACCCCTCCAGGCGCTGTGATCACTCAGCACAACAGCATGTGGAGCCCCACACCCAGGTACATTGCATGAATGCTCCCAGAGCCACTCATGAATCACACAGAGAAAGGCACCAGAGCAAAATCCCCCAGCTCCCAACACTGCACCTCAGGAATATACCATCTTGCACTGCTCAAGACGAGCAATACAGATTTATTAATTGGTTCTCCACTTCAACAATGGAAAGTGGATATACACCAGCCTTTGCAAACCTGAGCACATTTGCCACACACTTCAGGCAAACTCACTGGTAAAGATAAACAGTAAAAGAAGTTTATTGACTACAAAAGATAGATTTTAAGTGATATTAAGTGATAGGCAAATACTCAGAGTTAGTTACCAAAAGAAATAAAATATAAGCACACAGTCTAAACTCTCAACCCTATTAGACTGGGCAACACCTAGATTAAGCAGTTTTTCTCACCCCACTGGATATTGCAGTCCTTAATATACAGATTTGTCCCTTAAATCTGGGCCAGTCTCCTCTTTTGGAATCTTCAGTCTTCTTCTCAGTGTCTTTATTGCTTGCAGCATAGGCGGGGGCAGGAGAAAGGCCCCTGCATGTGATCGCTGTGTCTGTTTTATAACCTCAGTCCCATGTGCTTGAGAAGCCTAAGTCCAGGAATGTCTGGGGGGCATTGCTGAGTCTCCAGGTAAGGTTGAGCAATTCCCCTGGTGTGGCCTGATGCAGGTGAGTCATTGCATTGTAGCTCCCTTGCTGAACAATGGTTGTTGATGGGTTGATTGTTACCCCACCCGGGTGTTGGTTACTTTCCTTGCTGTTGCCTCTGGGGAGCTAATATCTGGCTGATTCCTCAACTTACAGCATGTTTTAGTGACCACCATACAACACAATTCTCATAACTTCATATGCATTAATGATATACATATATGGATAAATGACTTTCAGCAGATCATAGCCTTTCCCTGATACCTTACAAGTCATGCTTTATATGTAAGATCACGATGATATAAAAATGAGGAATATGGGGGTTCCAGGATGCTCCCCCAAGGTATAGAATGTCACAGGAACAATACTAACATATGTAAGGCCCTACTTGAATTGCAGGATGATTGTCAAAAAGTTGGTGCAAGAAATGGGACTGATGATTCAGGAAATGGCACTCTTCCCCCTGAATGAATCTGAATCCATGTCCTCACTGTGACAATTATGGTAATATCTTCAACAAACCTCATTCAATTGAACTTCAAAAAGATCTCACAAAACTAAGTGATTGGGCAACAAAATGGCAAATGAAATTTAATGTGGATAAATGTAAAGTAATGCACATTGGAAAAAATAACCCCAACTATACATACAATGTGATGGGGGCTAATTTAGCTACAACAAGTCAGGAAAAAGATCTTGGAGTCATCGTGGATAGTTCTTTGAAGATGTCCGCGCAGTGTGCAGAGGTGGTCAAAAAAGCAAACAGGATGTTAGGGATCATTAAAAAGGGGATAGAGAATAAGACTGAGAATATATTATTGCCCACATCTCGAATACTGAGTACAGATGTGGTCTCCTCATCTAAAAAAAGATATCCTGGCACTAGAAAAGGTTCAGAAAAGGGCAAGTAAAATGATTAGGGGTTTGGAATGGGTCCCATATGAGGAGAGATTAAAGAGGCTAGGACTCTTCAGCTTGGAAAAGAGGAGACTAAGGGGGGATATGATAGAGGTATATAAAATCATGAGTGATGTGGAGAAAGTGAATAAGGAAAAGTTATTTACTTATTCCCATAATACAAGAACTAGGGGTCACCAAATGAAATTAATAGGCAGCAGGTTTAAAACAAATACAAGGAAGTTCTTCTTCACGCAGCACACAGTCAACTTGTGGAATTCCTTACCTGAGGAGGTTGTGAAGGCTAGGACTATAACAGCGTTTAAAAGAGAACTGGATAAATTCATGGTGGTTAAGTCCATTAATGGCTATTAGCCAGGATGGATAAGGAATGGTGTCCCTAGCCTCTGTTTGTCAGAGGATGGAGATGGATGGCAGGAGAGAGATCACTTGATCATTGCCTGTTGGTCCACTCCCTCTGGGGCACCTGGCATTGGCCACTGTTGGTAGACAGGATACTGGGCTAGATGGACCTTTGGTCTGACCTGGTACGGCTGTTCTTATGTTCTTATGTAATTAAGTATTTTAGGAGTTCATTGTATTAAAAATGAGATTAAATGAGAGAGAAGATTGTTTTGATCAGTAGTAGTAGCCTGCGAAGAATATGAAGGAAAAGTCCTTTATAAAGTCTCAAGTAAAGATAAACAATAAACAAAATTTGAGGCAGAAAATTAACACGGGAAAAATAAGTCTCTGTTCTTCTGACTAACACAAATCATACGTAACCAATTGCTTTCAGAGTGGGCAAGGGAATTCTAAATTTCTTTAAAATGGTGTAGTGATGGGCACGCACAAGGATAGAAAATGTGCATATTTTTTATTAAGGGGTAAGACCAGCAGTGCAAGTAGGCCAGTCTGGTACGCCATACCAGCAAGATATTTATAGCTGGTACAGCATACTGGAAAGACACAGGAGGAGCAGAACGTGGGGTTGTTAGGCGGCCCCACTCCAGCAGCTCCTCCAGTGCCGCTGTACTGCCCCCAACCCTTCCACACAGGGTCTCCTCCATCCGTACAGCAGCCATCCCCACCGGAGGACAGGGCAGGGGTGGGCTGAGGCTGGGGGTTGGTACAGCAGCCATGCTGGAGGAGCTGCCGGCATTCTGTTCCTTTCCCTGCTAGGGTTCCCAGGAGAGCCCTGAATCGCAGGGCTCTCCCAGGAACCGCAGCAGGGAAAGAAGCAGAACGTGGGACAACTGGGCGGCTCCACACGCTAGCACCACTGGTATGCCCACTGTTTGCTTGCTGTGACTAAAAGCTTTACACAGCAAAGTTTAATCTCCCAGTTGAGAGAGAGAGCGCGCTGATTGTGATCTGAGGATATCATTTTTCCGCTGCACTTGTATTTTGTTCTTTAAATCCGTGTACAGCAAAAAAGAAGGCATTAGTAGCTTAATCGTCTTCTGTTTGTCTTCAGTAAAATCCAGGCTTTACAACAAGCTTTTCTCTGTGAAAGCTGTGACTAAGCTTGAAACAATTTTGCATTTCTTTATTTTTAATAGCCTATTCCAATTTAGTGCTTGACCCTCCTTCTGCCTTATCTGTTGCCAATCTGAATCAGACAATAAAATCTACTGGCAAGGAGATTGCTCACTGCCCCAGGCTTTCCTCTAGAACCACCCAGCAATATTAGCAATTGTTTTTTTTATTGCATATATGATGCTAATATACAAACACCAAATGCAGTGCATTTCTTTAACAAGCTCAGTGATGTTTATTTAAATGTCTCTTATTGGATTTTTGTATATCCCAAGGGACATTTTCTCAAACTACACCTCTTCTCAGGGCAAGACGAAACCAAGAAATTTCTCACAGACACACTGCTGATCAGCATGTGGGAATGGAGACTCATAATCACTAGTACTAAGTTTTAAAGCACCATCTCCTTAGATGTGTTTTGAAAGGTGTTTGCTCCAGCTGGTAGCCCTTGTGTGACAGTGTGATGCTGACCTTAGGCAGAGTGAGCTGCGTGCCTGTCACAAAAGTCAGAACAGCTGAGCAAATGTACATAGGTGCTGGAACTAGAGGAGCAGGGGGTGCTGCAGCTTGAAGTGGTTTCCATCATATATGGGGTTTACAGTTTACAGTTTGGTTCAATGGCTCTTAGCACCCCCACTATACATATTGTTCCAGCACCCGTGCAAATGTACAGAGGTCTGCCGTGAAAGAGCCTCTGGGAACATCTCTCTGGGAGAGAGAAGAGATTGTCCCTCCCACTCTGGTATATAAAGAGTCAACTGATCTCTTTGCCTCCCAGTGGCAAAAGACAATGCTAGGCCTTGCCACTGATGCTGCAGTGGTGTATATGGCACTCATGAAAGAATTAATCAGATCATTAATTGCAACCTAACAGTGTCCTGCCCTCGGGATCACTGTCAGCCAATGGTAGTTTTTTTCTGATGATATAATGCTTGTATTTTGCCTTTCAATGGATGAGTGGGGGGTAGGGGGGACAGGTAGGGAGAGCTTTGGTGGATATGTCTAACTGGACAAAACTGTCACTAGCAGTCTCTCCTGTTTATGTGGTTTGAATTAAGTTACTTAATAAAGCAGTTAATTTTTGAGATTCTTAGTTATTACACCAAAAACAACTTCCCCCTCTATTTCAACCCTTATGAAAATCCTGAAAATGTGTTACAATCAAATTTCAGTCTCTGTTAATTAGCTGTATGTTCTAGATTCACAAGCTCTATCCCACTAGAGATCTGTTCCTAAATGTTAAATTTAGGCTAACTGGAGGCACTCTCCTTTAATTTAGGAAATTGAAGTTACTAATACAGATGGAGAGATAAAAATTAGCAGTGGAGAAGATGAATACTGAGCCCTAAGTGATAGCATAACCTATAATTACTCAAATTCTACTAATAGTGAGTAATTCGAGTTTTAAGAGATTTCAATAGTCTAAGGGGCTGTAGTTATTTCCAATTTATATTCTTGTTGCTAGGTTTCGTCAAGAAACCAGCTGTATAATGTAGCAGCAGAAAACTAGCATTTTGAAGTTGTCAACCGGGATTCGAAATATAAAATTTAAATTAGAAAGCATCCAAAACAGGGATACCAAAGCTAACTGAACACTGATATTTGTGTCTCTTAAATACTACACAGATCCTATCATATGATGAGTTCAGAATACTTTACAAACACTAATTAAGGCTCCCAACATTCCTCTGAGGTTTCTAACTATTATCTCCAATTTCTAGGTGGGGAAAGGGGGACTGAGGCACAGATATGGTAAGTGGCTTCCTTGAGGTCATACACTGAGGCCTGGTCTACACTGGCGGGGGGGTCAATCTAAGTTACGCAACTTCAGCTACATGTATAACGTAGCTGAAGTTAATGTACTTAGATCTACTTACCGTGAAGTCTTCACTGCGGTAGGTCGACTGCTGACACTTCCCCGTTGACTCTGCCTACGCTTCTCGCTCCAGTGGAGTACCGGAGTTAATGGGAGAGCCCCCAGTAGTCGATTTATCGCGTCTTCACTAGATGCGATAAATCAACCCCCATTGGATCGATCGCTCTGGAGGTAAGTGTAGACATGCCCTGAGTCAGTGAAACTCAAGAGTCCTGCCCTAGCCACTAGACCACACTCATCCACATCCTTTAGGGGAGTTAGGCACCTAAATAACTTTGAGGAGCTACATCTCAGTTACTGCAGACAGGCCTAACTATAGCAAAGCACTTAAGCTCATGCTCAGTATTAAGCATGTGAGTAGTCCTGATGAGTCAGAGGATCTACTCGCATGCTTGAAGTTGAGTAGATGCTTAGGTGCTTTGTTGAGGTGGGGCTTGTTTCAGTATGAGAGGTATGAATCTTTAACAGTCAAAGGAATATGGTATATCCCAACTGCTGCTCTTTTGTCCGCTGCAGCTTTATACTATAGAAAAGTGCCCTGTTTTAGATGCATCTAGCATAAATTAGATTAACTGATCATGAAATCAGTGGACAAATACATAGGAATGACCTGCACATGTTAATGATCATTCTGTTACATCTCTACAGATATCAAGTTATGTGATACATTGGGACTTTTTCATTTGGGTGTTAATTTCTTGTGATTCTTCTAGTGTGCCTAGAATATACATGGAAACATCGCTTCTCATGAGCAGGTTTAAAGACTAAAATGTTCTTTCATCTAAAAAAACCAGGTAATCTTCTCTGCTCCAGTGATTAATTTTACTCCTCATATCATTTCAACTTTTGAATCTAACGTGGATTTTTTTCTAGACAGACTAAAAATACTGTGATCTCTTGATTTCAATAGCTAAAAGCATTGCAGCCAGCATATTAATAAACCAAAGCAGGATCAAGAGATATGGGTAAACATTTCTTTTTTTTTAAATATTTTTTCTAAACATTATATAAATGTCTGTGCTTTCTCCCCACTTCCTTTTTATGTGAAATAACATATTATGTTTGAAGCTGAAATACATCAATCTTGTAAATAAATATCTGCTGGTTAATGTATAATCGTAAGCAACTCCCTTAACCTATCTGTGCCGCCTTATATCTTTCTTACAGCTGGATAAACTAATACTTAACTACTGTTAACTAATACTTAACTACTGGGCCGTTGGAAAGTTTGATTAATAATGTATATAAAGCACTGTGAGATCAAAGGATAAAAGTTGCTCACATCGCTGGAGCTTAGTCCCCAAATTTAAAGGATTTCTTTCTGAAGCTCACCGTGCATTTTATTTTTGTGAAACTATAGCTGCTAGTGTCAAATGCCAGCAAATTTGCAGGGCATAAACCATCTGTTTTCCCTGAAATTGACTATTCTTACATTTACATAGGAAAATGAATGCAGACACTTTTTCGATTCCTACAGCTGTTCCTTCCTAGGAGATACAGCAAGAACATTTTCTGTGATGCAAAGGAGTGGTAAATTTGAGTGTCATGTCATGCCAGAGACTTGGTCTGAGGCCAGAATCATCTGTCATGTTTTGCTTCAAGAGCCCATCCCCCAGCCTGGGTTGGGAAATAATGCAGCAGCAGGTGTCCTTTATTTATGACAACCGGTGGGCAGTAGGACAAGTTGGCAGAGGAACTAAGATTGTATCATAATCTAATAAAAACCCTCATCGCACTTTTAAATAGTTCTGACACTAGCAGCTGAAGTAGTCTGACGCACGTGCAGTTGTGTATGCCTTACATGTGAGTTTTTCACTGTTTTTGTAGGGGACTCCTGTGAGGCTTTATGATCTCTTCAGGGTTGCGAGGGCCCTGCCCAATCTGTATGGGTATATTGGAAATACTGGGATATAAGGCTGCCGTAGATGCATGATTCAGTCATTGGCCTTTTCAAAGCGAGACTTACTGATGTGTTGTTTAGGAGAGTGAAACTCCCCTTCTACCTTTTTTACTCTTTCATCGCTGGTCCTTGGTGGCTACTGTCATTCTGCGAATGTTCCATAGCAATTAATGGAATGTCTAGACATACCTGGGTATGATCAAAAGCAAAATACATGGCACATGCAGTAGGAATAAAGGGGCGATGATACACGCCTCTACGACAGATAATGTCATGACTCATGTTGTGGGGATAATAAATACTTGCCTTTTGTTTGAGGAAGTCTGTTTTAAACACAACAGGAGATGCCAATGATAGAGGTGTATCCAGAGTTAAATGTCTAAGTCTGAACTGCAGGGAGGCACTTTTCTCTGCTAGAAATCCACAACTGGGAATCCTCTCCTGGAGTCTGGTCAGGGGGCTTAGGTGCCTAAGGCCATGTCTACACTAGAGAGCTTGCAGCAGCACAGCTGTCCCGATGCAGCTGTACTGCTGTAAGACCCTGTGTAGCTGCTCTGTGTTGATGGGAGAGAGATCCCCCGTCGACATAATTAAACCACCTCCAATGAGCGGCGGTAGCTATGTCAGAGGGAGAGCGTCACCCATCATAGCGCTGTGCACATGAGCGCTTGTGCTGGTAAAACTTATGTCACTTAGGAGAGTGTATTTTTCACACCACTGAGTGACATAAGTTTTGCCGACATAAAAGGTAGTGTAGACATGATCTGAGACAGATGCCTGTTTCACTCCACTCAAAATGGCCGGAGGAGGAGGAGGTGGTGGTGCCGCTGCCACCACGCTTATAACTTTTATCATAGTGATTAGAGCATGAATGAGAGATATGGGAAACCCAGGTTCCATTTCTCCCTTTGTCTGATGGGGAGCAGGGGTCTCCTACCTCTCAGGAAAATGATGAATGATGGGTTAGTCAGATGTGGGCCTTGCTCAGTCTCGCCTGTTGATGCTGTTCCACTGAATACTTACAAATTCTTTGGAGCAGGGGCACTGTACTCTGGGGGTGGGGTATGTCTATACAGCAAAAAAATACCTGCAACAGCAAGTCTCAGAGCTGAGTCAGTTGTCCTAGGCTTGCACCAGAGAGCTTAAAGTAGCAGTGCAGATGTTCAGGCTCAGACTGGGAGCCAGACTCTGAAACACCGGGAGGGTCTCAGGGCCCAAGCTTGAGCCTGAAAGGCTACACTGCTATCTTTAGCCTTGGCGCATGAGCCAGGGGCGGCGGAGCCTTCCCAAAAGTGGGTGTGGGGTCCCCCACCACCCCTGTGGCCCCATCCCTGCCCTGCCTCTTCCCCCCACCCAAGGCCCCGCCCGGGCCAAGACAGAAGCTGGAGCCAGAGCGGGGCTAGGGAGTCTGGCCCCTCCATCTGCCTGGGGCTGGATGGGTCAGGCCTGTCCACTTGCAAAAAGTGGGAGGGCCATGGCTACAGAGTCATTCTCTTTCTCGGGCCCGTTCACTGGAAGGCTAGGTCTACACTACGGGGCGGGCGGGGGTTGACCTAAGATACGAATAACGTAGCTGAAGTTGTGTATTTTAGGTCGACTTACCTGGCTGTGAGGACGGCTGCGAGTCGACCACTGACGCTCCCCCGTCAACTCCGCTTCCGCCTCTCGCTGCAGTGGAGTTCCGGAGTCGACGGCAGAGCGATCGGGGATCGATCGCTACCCGCCAATCCGGCAAGTAGTGAAGACGTGCCCTCAGTGTTTATCCAAAGTGGAACAGATTTAAGAAGCGAGGTGGAGGGATATCCCATAGTTCAGTGGTTAATGCACTCTCCTGAGAGGTGGCAGAACCCTGTTCAAATCCTTTGTCCCCATCAGACAAAGGGAGGAATTGAACCTGGATGTCCTAGGTAAGTGCTCTAACCAGAAGGCTAAAAGTTACAATGGAGACAGCATCACTACTTCCTCCTCCAGCTTGATTTTGAATAGGACCTGATTCAACATGTCTACTGGATTGGGCCCCATGGCAGTGGTGCTGAAACAATTTTTTTGTGGGGATGCTGAAGGTGGAAACCATGTATTTGAGTTATTACTACTTCAAGCCAGGGAGTTTGGCAGCACCCCCAACACCTCTAGTTCCAGCACTGCTATGCCCCATAGGTAAAATAAATTTCCCCAGTTTGAATTATGGATTGCACTGGGGTTTAGGCAGGAGATATCTATGAAGAAGAATCCAGAAAGCCTCAAGCCCAATCATCTGCTCTAACCACTACGCTGCCTCTTTAGCTCTTTGATGTGGATAACAGAAATGTAAAATGTAGGCAGAACATTTACAGTTTATTCTCTTATAGTAGTTTAATAGACTGTCACTAAATTCTTGAAAAAAGCCTGACTTTAGCTGGGCATCTATAATCTCATGTAAGGTGTGCTTTCAGAATGAGGGAGTGACATAATGTATTCTGCAGTGCATCAGAACAATTCCAGAACAGCTCTCTGCTAATAAAAATAGACTGGGGGTGGGGGGCCGGGGGAGAGAGAGCACAAGGGAGATGGGAGTGGGAATACAGGTTGGTGGGGGGAGGGGGGAAAAGTAACAGAAAGTCAAGGTTCAGGTGTTGCTTAGTTTAAAATAAAATACTACTGTAGCAAAAGGTACTAATGGTCAGTGATATTTGAGCACCACCCAGGATGAAATGCTCCATAAAGGGAGTTAAAAATGTCATGTAGTAACCGAAGTCAGAGACTTTAAGGGTAATATATAGGTTTAAAGGAATCCTCTCTGCCTCGGTCTTTAGCTTCTGAGCTTCCTTTCTGTTGCAGAGCAGATATCCAAAAGATTAATGGTCAGGGCACCTTTCCACACCATTTGGCCTGAGCAGTAGCCTTGGACTAGGCATTTCCCAGTCCAGATTTAAAGTACAGGAGCTGAGGGAGGAAAAGGAGCAGGATGGGTGGATGGCTGTTTGGGTAAGCAGTTAGATCTGTTTTGAGTTTCGTGTTAACTGTGGACAGAGCTAGAAGCACAAAACAGGTGTTTCATTCTTGGACAGGGGAATGGTGCCATATCTGAGGTTTCTGCAAAAGGCATTGCCTGTGTGCAGTTTGTTACCGCCTCTGTTCAAAGAAACAGGGCTTATGTACATAGTTTAATTTATTTATTTACAAAAAGAAAGCAACTAACTCTGCATCACTGATTTGTGCTCCAAACAGAAAACTGACATACAAGGTCCCTAAAATTTCCTTTTGCTTAGCAAAGTGGAAACAATAGAGACAATCTGTAGAGTTTTGAACCAGCTTATAGAATGCTGCTGTATATCCTTATAAGGCAGACAATAACAGATAGGGTTAGGGGAACAATGCTGCTGGGGCCGCTGCCTATCAAGTAGCAACTGAGAGTCTGAGTAAATACCGTACCCTTAGAGAACTTGATCTTGGGGTGATTAATAACTGCTATGTCAATGACATAGTGACTGACTGGGTGGGCCAGTGTAGTGTTGTTCTGAATGACTAGAAGTAGTTTGAGAGGTTGAAACAATGCTGTGAAGGTGGGAATGGGGTCAGTCTCATGCTATTTACAATAACGTGGAAGCTTGAGTGTACCGAGGACAATATTACTAAGGTCTTGTCTACACTGGCAAGTTTCTGCGCAGTAAAGCAGCTTTCTACGTTGTAACTTCCGAGGTGTATACACTGCCAAGCCACTTAGTGCGCAGAAACTGTAAAAAAAACCCATCCCGATGAGAGGCGTACAGCTTTCTGTGCCGGGGGTGCAGCATCCTGGTCGATTACAGTGCTGCGATTGGCCTCTGGGAGGTGTCCCACAATGCCTGTTCTTGCCTCTCTGGTCATTGGTTTGAACTCTACTACCCTGCCCTCAGGTGACCAACCGTCATCCCCACTCCGTAAATTCCTTTGGAATTTTGAAAGTCCCCTTCCTGTTTGCTTGGTGATGCGTGCAGTGGTCTCAGCACATCTTTCCAGGTGGCCATGCCTGCTCCGTACACCAGACGATCCCCCGCTTGGAACAATGCAGTCTGGAGAAGACCCTCCCTTGATTCCCTGCTCACCCTCAGCAGTGAGATATCTTCCATAATGAACACAGCCTGTGGAAAATGTGGGGACAGGAATGATTATCAGGGCCTCCCTACAGTGCTGTCTCTCCCCAAGAGCCAGATGCCCAGTGTACAGAAGGGTCCGGGAACACTGATTTACCCTGCCCCTGCAGCTACTCATCATTTTGGGGTCTTGTGGCTCATGTGTGCTTGCCTGGGGTCAGCCAGTTAGTGACAGATGTGTGAATAGTGGCTGTGTTTTAAATCACTGAATCAGTGTTCTCTGTATTGCAAACAATACTGCTTCTGTAAAATGTTGCATTTTGGCTTTACAGAGATGACCTTGGGAGCCCAGCCTCCCTCTTTGTTATCGCCGGCTGAACGGCTGCGCAGAATTAGAAAGCGGCCAAGAAGAACTAAGGAGGACTTTCTGCATGAGATTATGATGCACTCTACGGCCAAAAAACAGGAATTGAAGGAGTGACAGGACAACGAGAAGAAGGACCGAAAGGAGAATGCAGCACGCCAGAATGAAGTCACGGAGCGGCTTTTAAACATTATGGAGAGTCAAGTGGACACACTCCAGGCGATACTAGCACTGCAAACCAAGCAGTTCCACACCTGCCCTCCCCTGAAACTGTTGTCGCAAAACTCTTTCCCATGCACTCCCCAGATACCACCAAGACACTCTTATCAACCTTCTGGCTCCAGTCTGTACCCGCTGCATTCCACTCCTCCCCCATCACAGTCCAGCACTGCGAACTCCCAGTACCCACTGCACTCAACACCGGTCCCTCTGCAGTTTAGCCCTGTTGAAGTACAGTATCCGCTGCATTGTACTCCAAAGGAGACGGTTGGATATAATCCCTGGACATACACAAATCTTTAACCATCCCGGGACCCCACCTCCTCCTGGGATCCCCCTCAGTGCTGATGTATTTTTTGTTTGTCTCTCCCCTCCGATTGTTGTTTTTTAATAAAAGAATTGTGTTGGTTTGAAAGCAATCTGTATTCTATTAATTGAAAGCAAACAGAACCCTGCAAAGCAACAGGCTATTATCTTAAAGCTTCATATAGCACTGTCTCTACCTATCACAATCACTTTCTAGCATTACAAGCACTGCACTCCCAAGCATAGCAACAAATATTAGTGTCTTTCAGCTTCAATTTGCTGCCTCAAGGCATCCTTGATCCTTATGGCCCCGCGCTACGCCCCTCTAATAGCCCTGCTCTCTGGCTGTTCAAATTCAGCCGCCAGGCGCTGAGCCTCAGCAGTCCAGCCCTGAGTGAAGCTTTCACCCTTCCCGTCACAAATATTATGGAGTGTACAGCACGCAGCTATAAGCATAGAAATATTGTCATTGGCCAGATCCAGCTTCCCATATAGGCAGCACCAGCGGGCCTTTAACTGGCCAAAAGCACACTCAACAGTCATTCTGCACTCGCTCAGCCTATTGTTGAACTGCTCCTTGCTGCTGTCAAGATGCCCCATGTATGGCTTCATAAGCCATGGCATTAAGGGGTAGGTGGGGTCTCCCAGGATCACAATGGGCCTTTCGACTTCCCCTGCAGTGATCTTCTGGTCCAGGAAGAAAGTCCCTGCTTGCAGCTTCCTGAACAGGCCAGTGTTCCGAAAGATGCCTCCGTCATGCACCCTTCCAAGCCAGCCTGCGTTAATGACTGTGAAACGCCTACAGTGATCCACAAGTGCCTGGAGAACCATAGAGAAATACTGCTTCCAATTAATGTACTCGGTAGCTAGGTGGTCTGGTACCAGAATTGGAATATGCATGCCACCTATCACCCCTCCGCAGTTAGGGAAGCCCATTTGTGCAAAGCTATCCACAATGTCATGCACATTGCCCAGAGTCACGATCTTTTGGAGCAGGATGCGATTAATGGCCCTGCATGCTTCCATCAACACAAGTCCAATGGTAGAGTTTCCGACTCCAAACTGGTTAGCGATCAATCGGTAGCAGTCTGGAGTAGCCAGCTTCCACAGTGCAATCGCCATGCACTTCTCCAACAGCAGGACAGCTCTCGTTCTCATGTCCTTGCACTGCAGGGCTGGGGTGAGCTCATCACACAGTCCCATGAATGTGGCTTTCCTCATCTGAAAGTTCTGCAGCCACTGCTTGTCATCCCAGACATGCATCACGATGTGATTCCACCACTCAGTGCTTGTTTCCTGAGCCCAAAAGTGGCATTCCATGGTGGTCAGCACCTCCGTGAATGCCACAAGCAATCTCATGTCATAGCTACTACATGTGGCGAAATTAATGTCACACTTGTCTTTGTAGTTTAAGGAATAACTTCAGTGCCACTCGTGACGTGTTAGTCAGAGTGAGCAGCATAATGGTCAACAGTTCGGGATCCATTCCTGCAGACCGAAGAGGCAGAGCGCACAGTACCGTTGAAAGATGGCACCAAATGTGGATGGAAGCATAGGGATTGCTGGGATGCGAAGCAATGCATCACGGGGCATTGGGACAGGACCCAGGATGCCCCACGACCCCCTCTGCCTTCCCACAACTCTTAGCAGCGGAAGAGGAAGAGATGCTCTGCGGGACAGCTGCCCAGAGTGCACTGCTCTAAATACCGCTGCAAGTGCCGCAAGTGTGAATACTCTATTGCGCAGGCAGCTGACAGTGTGAACATACAACAATGGTTTCCCTTCCGTGCTCTCTGAGCGGCGTTGTAGCTGCCGGCGCTGTAAGTCTGCCAGTGTAGACATACCCTTAGGTGCACCATTTCCCCCTGCACCCTCTTTTGTCCATCTCCTTTATAATTTGAAGGGGGGAAAGGCTGTTTAGGGTTGATAGTAATGAAGCTGAGAAGGGGAGAGTAAGCAACAAGAGAAGTGTGGGATCAGTGAAGGCAATTTCAAAATAATAAATTAACAAAGGGGAGAAAGATTAATGGGAATTTATATCAGTACATACTCAACTCCTCCTTTTTCCACCCAAAACACCAGTAAGATATCTCTGCTCTGCATCCTTGCTTGGCAGAAGTGGCTAAGCACATCTTCTTTTTCAATTAAAGTTAGTGTTGCATAAACTGCATCTATGGGCTTTTTTTTTTTTTTATTGCTGCATCTTTAACCAAAATTAATAAACTTAATAGTATACAAAGTGAACTCGGTGATTCACAAGATTTTTTGGCATATTACTGTTTAATTTTAAATGGTTCATCACAGTTACAAAGTTAGAGTTAAATAACTTTATTCTTTGAAATAAAAAAAATCTGTTTCATTGTACTGTGTAATAAATGCATAAAATTCCAACTTGGGCCATAATACCACCAGACAATTATTTTCTTTCAACAAGCAGATTGAATTAAATTCCCTTTTAAGACTGAGCATTTTTTTTATGGAGTCCTTAATATACTATATCACAAAATGTTTCAAATTATTTCATGTTACTATATAGTATACCATGATCTGTGCTGTGTTTGATATAACTTGAATTATGGTTGGCAAGACTATGGTTTGTACAGTATGGATTTTTAATGTACCTTGTACATACAGCTATCACACAGCTTTGCCCAGTGCAGCAATCATTTGCCATCTTTTGGAGTTTGTGCTGCAAATGATTTGTATCAGTGTCACAATGCAATATCACTACACAACTCCATCCTGTTGTCATGCAACATTCTATCACTGTGCAACATCATCATGCCACAGCACAATGTTGTGATGACTTTCAGGGCAGTTCAATAATGTGGGACTGATCCACTGAACTGGGATAATGCTTTAAAATTCAGAATGGGTAGCATATCTACTATATTGGGCAGCGCTGAAAGTCCTATTTTTAAAAGCTGAATAATTACTTTTTCTAACTTGACAAAAAACAAATTTCCAAGTGTCACTTAGCGCTTTGCTGTTTATGGAAAAGACTGAAAATGAAGAGAGTTTGTATATGCATATAAACTTTTAGCAGATAAGTTGGAATTACATTTTGGTGTCTGTAAAAAGCAACAGAGGGTCCTGTGGCACCTTTAAGACTAACAGAAGTATTGGGAGCATAAGCTTTCGTGGCTAAGAACCTCACTTCTTCAGATGCAATCTCCCAATACTTCTGTTAGTCTTAAAGGTGCCACAGGACCCTCTGTTGCTTTTTACAGATTCAGACTAACACGGCTACCCCTCTGACATTTTGGTGTCTGTCTCCAACTGGGAATATAAAATCAAATGTTGAGCCTTTTTATGGTCTCTTCTTTTCTTTTAGCACATCCAGTGAAACCTTATTATCACCCCACACATTTTGAAGGAGCTCTTTCTCACTTTAGTTGCTGGGACCCGTAACATAGACTCCCACATATTCATTGCATCATTAAAGAACTTTTAAAGCTTTGTTCATACTAGTTTTTCCTTGATCGTGACATGAAAATGAGTTCTTGAAAATCATGTATAGTTACATGGGCTGTATGGATTAAGGCAAAAATTCAGACTTGGGCTCCTAAAGCTAGGAACCTAATCTGCATCTATATTTAGGTATGTAAGTGGCCTGATTTTTTCTAGCGCAGCTGCAGTTTGCACAGCATAGTCAGCTACATTTTAGCAGCCTACATACAATTGAACATGTTGGCCCTACTCTTGAGAATTTTAACAGTTGCTTTCAAAAGTATTTTATGTCCACTCAGGTAAGGCACCTGTTGGCAAAACCATATACACTGAAATGGTCAAGAAGTAATGCTGAAAAATATTTCAGGAATGAGAAAAATAATAATGTTAAAGATCCCATCCACACGGGAGCATAGACCAGGCTAGCTAGAAAATCATTCCTGACATCTGCATTAGAACATGGGTGTAGTGAGCACAACTTGGCATTTCAGTGCGGATAGTTTGTTTAAATAAATTGTGACCTATGACCAGTGTGGTTTCAGCAGGCGGATGTCTGCTGGGAGGCTGGGTCAGCCTATTTGAAACATACTTTTAATGAAAACTGAGCTTCTCAGATACGGTTCCAAGAGCTGAGCCTTTCAGAAAAGCATAAACGAATGTGACACAAGATCAGATCACACGAGTTGATCGGGGCAGAGGTGAGCACGTGAGTTCCAGCTGGGGAAGCTTGGGGCTGCCTGACAGATTCCCACCTGCCCGGAACGTGACTGCGGGTAGGTGCTTCTCGGACTTCCTGACACTCAATCGGGAGAACCCCCTCCCTGCCCCCACCTGACTTTAGCTCGGCCCGGCCTCGCTTGCAGCACTGCCAGGCCCAACCAGTTACCAGACCGGGGGCCCCGGGGAGCAAAGGAAAATCATCTCAAACGTATGCGCACCTACAGGCGGGCCTGAAGCGCAGCAAGAACACCTCATTGCGCCTGCGCAGTAACACCCCCCCCCCCGCGGAGTCCCTTGCGCCTGCGCAGCTGTTGAAGTGCCGAAGCGAAGTCGCCGCGGGAAGGGGGGGTTGGCGCATGCTCGGTGGCGGCAGTCTGGTCTCTGAGGCGGGGAGGAGGCGCGGGGGTTGTTCTCCCGCATTTAACGGAGCGGGACCGAGCCCGGCGCTTTTGGGTGCCAGCGCGGGAGCAGCAAAGCGCCCGGCGGGATTCCTGGGGCGAGTCGCCGGCCCCCCTCGTCTGTGAAGCCCTCTCCACCCCGCCTTCTCCCCGCCCGGGACTACTGAGTCGGGTGCACACAAGATGGCGGACGGGGAGCTGAATGTGGATAGCCTCATCACCCGGCTGCTGGAAGGTGAGCGAGCCCCACCCCCCGGCACGTACACATGGGGGACGCGAGGCAGGGGATACTCCCGCGCGCACACACCCGGGGGACGACGGGGGGGTGCAAGGCGGGATCCTTCCCAACCTCACACCGGGGGGAGGCGGGAGCCCCCCCCCCATCCCTACGCGCACACAGCAGCAGATGGGGGTGAGGCTTTCCCTTCCCCCACTGGGCAAAGAGAGCAACAGCGAAGGAAGGATGGGGGGGACGGGGACGGTCACTCCCGTGGTACTGGGTGCTCTAAGCTATTTTAGTGGTGGGGTGGGGGGGACACACCTCATACTGCTACATACTTTGCTGCTGAGACGGAGAAGGGTGTGGGAGGTAGGTGATGTCCTGGGTGCACTGGCCCCTTCGCCATCAGAGTGTGCTATTATTATGTTAGAGGGGCCATCGAGGACTAGTGCTTTGAAATATTATATTTGAACCAATATACAGGAGTGTGTATGTGTGTGCGTGCGCGCCCCTGTGGCGGGGTCTCTGTAATGCGAATGCCTGGCTCAGATCAGTGATGCATGTGTTTAAAGCCCAGGATTGTCCTGCTAAAGCTGCCCCAGTGATGGGTGAGTTAGAAAAGCCTAGCTAGTGGGAGGTGTCTCCCTCCTTCCCATCAGGTTAGTAGTACTTTCTCAATTTTACAAAAATTGACAAATGTTGGGGGAGGGGGGGTGTACAAGGGGAAGCAGAAGGAATTTAGTGTACTGCAATTCCTCTGCCCAGCTCTGGGGCTATTTCTAATGTTGGCTATAGAGAGAGAGAATAATCAGTGAGGGGGGTCAATATGCCTTTTTTCAGTGTTACCAAAGATATCTTTTGTTAAGGTAAGGGAAAACTGTTGACTAACTTCCCATTTTTCAAGGAGCAGGATACTACTTCTATCCTTAGCATCATCATTTGATGTTCTTGGACAGTGACTATCCAGTCTTCCCAGCCTCCTTCTCATTGCCCCCAACAAATATCTGGTGAGGGAAGGGAACGGGTATGGATAAGTGTAGTTCATTTTAAAAATGGATGTACCTTCTGGATTTGGAAGGCTACCAATGTGACTTTCATACAGGTTTTGTTTTGGAGCCGGAATTCTTGGCCTGGAAGAGAGAAACAGAAGTTTAATAAATCTGTTTTGAATTTTGCATATCCTCTAATTTTTGGGTGGTATCTTGTTTAACTACTTTGGTAACGTAATATAATGTATAGGTTTGTGAATACCATATTGTAGTCATTCCTCCATCCTTCTGAGGGTGAAATGGAATGTATAACGAGCAACACTTAAAGAAATAACAAATCCTAAACTTTTTGTGTTTTGTTGTTGGTTCTGTTAGTATGTCTGTATTTAAAGTATCCAGTGTAGTATGAGAACTTGCAGGCACCTGTATTTATAATTAAACATAGATAGATATTGTTGTCTGTTCAGCATTAGGCAAGAGCTCATTTCTGTGAGTGACTTGAAGCTTGAAATACTGCTAACAAGTTTTAACAAGACACTTTTACTAATGAAGGCTGTCTTCTGTTTTGTTTTTACTCCTGGATTCTAGATAGGCCCATTTGTGACCTAGTCAGCATTCACTTCCTACCATAAGCTCAATGTTGTCTGTGTGTGTCTGGGGGAATTCTCTGGCTTTAATCTTTGTCTGGGATAGCACTTTCTAATATGTTTTAATTGTTTTCACTTTATTAATCTATAAATTATAGACTTGTGTTTTTAAATAGTTGCTGTTATATGTTGGTGTCTAAGCCTGCCTGTGACCATTTATCTTAAAGTATTAGCCTGTTAAGACAATAAAGCTAAAAACTTGTGTATGTCCAGTAATTGTTTTGTTTTTATTTGACGTGCATATCCATATTAAAATAGTTGATAAAATAATACTAAGTGTTACACATACCAGGGTGTATGTAACTGTTAGTCTCAGGTCACAGCCACCTTGTAGGTTACTTAGATTCACAGTCAAGATAGTATTGTGAAAAGATTTAAGCACAAATTTCTCCAATATTAAAATGTGTGTGATAAAGCACAAATTTGAACCGTTAAGTCTAAAATTTGCTAAGTCTTTGTACAGACAATTTTTTCTAAACTGTTTTTAGAACCTAAGATTTTGATTTACTTTTTGTTTGACTTGAGTGTAAACAGAAATGATTTTCCTTAACGTTGACTGAACCAGACAGATTTTTTTCTTCACTTAACTGCCATTAAGTTTATCAGAGCTTGTATAATGTCTCTCTGCATCAGAGGGAAAATAGATCCCTCTATCACTGCATTGCTCTTGTGTGTTTTTGTAAGTGTCCCCAAACAGGTATGGGTTGTGGGGTTTTTTTTTCCTTTAATTTACATTTTTGCGCTTATTTCCCATCTTCCAATTTCTGCACTGTGAATGCACCATAGGATGAATAAAAGCGTGACTACTGCAGTTTTAACTCTAAAGTTTCTTTTATGTAATCGGATACTTAGCAATTTATAGTTTGTTATGGCATTGCTTCTACTTTGGTAAAGTTGTACTGTAAAATGTGTTTCAAGCAAAAAGTAAGCCTGTTAATTCTCAGTCTAGGAGCAAGATTTTACATATTGTCAATTGTTTTTACCATTTCCAATTAGATGGCCAGAAATAGTGGTTTTTATAGTGCAAAAATGGATTTAAAAGCTTTAAGAGAATCTTATTGCAGTGTGTTGGTCCATAGCATGTGCTAGGGCCTTCTTCTCCCTTTAAATGAAACAGATGGCTTTAACTTTGAACAGCAGTGACAGTGGTCTTTCAATAGCTGGTGCTTACAACCCATTTTGCAATGTACTAACTCAGGGTTTCTCAAACTTCAGTGCATTGCGACCCCCTTCTGACTACAAAAATTACTACACAACCCCAGGAAGGGGGACTGAGCTCACCCGAGCCCCACTGCCCCGGGGAGGGGAGGAGGGGCAAAGCCTAAACCTAAGGGCTTGGGACCTGTAACCTGAGCCCCACTGCCCAGGGTTAAAGCCGTTGGGCTTTGGCTTTGGCCCTGGGCAATTGGGCTCAGGCTTTAGATTCGGCCCTGGGCAGTGGCGCTCCGGCTTGGCCCCAGCAAGTCTAAGCCAGCCCTGGTGACCCCATTAAAACAGGGTTGCGACCCACCTTGGAGTCCTGACCCACAGTTTGAAAACCACTGTACTAACTACTTATAAAAATAGCAACAGTAGCAAGAAATTTCTGCCCTCTTTAGGTTGTTGAATGACTACACCTATTTTTGAACATTAACCTAGCAGTCATGATCCACGCACTCACTTTGAGACTGGATTACAGTACTGTAATTGCCTGTGCCTAGTCAATCAAGGCCAATTAAACTCAGTCTTGTACAGCACAGAGCAACCTGTCTCTCTTGATCAGAACTAGCTGCTGAGAGCACATCAGTTGATTCCACCCTCCACTTGCCTCCCTTTTGTTGCTAGGTCCTAGTTCTCAAAGTTCAGAAGCATACTACTTCTGAGAATGCCTTACCATCTGAAGCTCATGGATACCTGCACTCATGAACACACACACTCCTTTCAGAGAATGGAAACTCTTGAGAGCTGGAAGGCAAGCTTCTTAATGCTGGATTCTAGACTAAACACTCCTCTTGGAGAGATCAGAGCAATTCTTAGATTGGCTTGTCAGAGATCATTGCAAAACCCACCTTTTCATAACATCATATTCCCATACATGCTAGAGAACTTAGATTCTTCCCTCCCTTTTTAAGTGGTGAATGCCAGGATGCCAAGAGGAGCCCATTTTGGAATTCACTTTCTTTGTTTGTAACATGTCCAGAACATAAATGCTATGGTTATTGGTGCCTTAGAACTGTGGTTCTCAACCAGGGGTATGTAGAGGTCTTCCATGAGGTATATCAGTTAATCTAGATATTTGCCTAGTTTTACAAAGCACTAGCGAAGTCAGTACAAACTAAAATTTCATACAGATGACTTTATACTGCTCTATACACTGAAATGTAAGTACAAAACTTATATTCCAATTGATTTACTTTCTAATTGTATAGTAAAAATGAGAAAGTAAGCAATTTTTCAGCAGTAGCGTGCTGTGACACTTCTGTATTTTTGTCTGATTTTTATAAGCAAGTAGTTGTTAAGTGAGGTGTAACTTGGGGATATGCAAATCAAATCAGACTCCTGAAAGGGGTACAGTAATCTAGAAAGATTGAGAACCACTGCCTTAGAAGTACCTATTATGTAAAGAAAACAAGTAGAATGAATACTGCATGCTATGAGTAAACTGGCTGGTTTATAAGGTATGCTGCTAGCACAGAACATAGCAGGCACACCTTGTCCTTTGTCTCATTTTCCTGCCCTCAAGCTCCTAAGAGCTGGCAGACATCCACGCCAATTCTTTTGGCACTGGGATGGGGAGAGAGACCCTCTGCTTTTTCACTTAATGCTTGCAGACGTGTACCATAAGCCTGGTCTTTGAACCTGGTGGCTATTGAGTTATGGCTACTAGATACAGGGTATGTGTGTTGATTAGGGGGCTGCTGAGAATCAGGGCTTGTCTAGACACAGAAGTTGTGTTGGTCTAACTTAAAGAAGTTTTAAAACTTAAGCCAGTGCAAACCTCTGTAGACTCACCTGTTTGAAACTGATTGTTTGTATTGTAGTAGCACCTGGGAGCCCCCAACATAGACCAGATCCCTTTGTGTTAGGTACTATACAAACACAAAATAAAGACTTTCCTGCTTCACAGAGCTCTGTTTAGCTTCAGCCTGTAAATTTACTGATGTAAACCAAACATAAGAGTTTCATAGATTATAAAGCCAGAAGAACATTGTGATCACATTGTCTGACATCCTGTAAAACACAGAATATAGGACTTCCCTGGATTAATTTCAGTTTGAACTGGAGCATTGAGTCTATCACTAAGGTACGCCTTCCAATCCTTAAATCCAGTGGTTCTCAAAGTGTGGGTCAGGACCCTAAAGTGGGTCACAACCCCATTTTAGTGGGGTTACCAAGGCTGGCGTTAGACTTGCTGGGACCTGGGGCCAAAGCTGGAGCGCCACTGCCCAGGGCCGAATCTAAAGCCTGAGCCCAACGGCTTTAACCCTGGGCAGTGGGGCTGAGGTTACAGGCCCCAAGCCTTCAATTTTCAACATCCTTCTTGAATTGTGGACACAAGTTCTGGGCATAGTACTACAGCAGTGGTTGCCCCAGTGCCAAATACAGATGTAATGAAACCTACTTCTATTTGATATTCCCCTGTTTATGCATCCAAGGATTGCATTAGGCATTTTGGCCAGAGCATCACCAAACATCAGACTTAAATCAATTTAAGGCCTGATCTACACTTAGGTTTGTTGGAATAGCTATATTGGTCGGGGGTGGGAAAAATTACACCCCTGAGCTCTGTAGTTAGTTAAGCTGACCAAACCCTGGTGTAGATGCAGCTAGGTCAGTGGAAGAATTCCTCTGATCTAGCTAATGTTGCTCAGGAAGGCAGATTAACTACAGCGGAGGAAGAAAACCCTTCTGTTGCAGTAGAAAGAATCTACAGTATGACATTTACAGTGGCATGGCTGCAGTGCTGTAGCTGTGACACTGTAGAGCCCACCGTGTAGACCAGGGGTTGGCAACCTACGGCATGCATGCCGAACACGGCACGCAAGCTGATTTTGAGTGGCACGCAGCTCCCCTGACGCAGTCCCAACACTCAGCCCCCCCCACACACACACACACACCCCGCTCTCCCCTGCAGGGGCAGGAGGCAGAAGCTTGGTTCTGTGGCAGCCAAGCTTTCCCCCTCCCCCGCTTCTTCCCCCAGCAGCGCTTTTCTGCCCCCTCCTCCTCTGTCCCTGGCCAATCAGCTGATGGCCCTAGTGAGGGGGAGGGGGAAGAGCGGCAGCGTGCACACAGCTCTGTAGAGGAGACAGAGAAGAGGTAGAGACAGACCCTGGGGGGAAGGGGGTGGAACAGGGCATCTCCCTTCCAGTCCCCTGCCATGAGCCGCTCAGGGCAGGGGGCTGGGAGCACCCCCACAAGCCGAGCACCCCAGCCCTCTGCCCTGACCCCCCCCCCCCCCCCACCCCCCTGCCCCCCTCCCTCCCCCCCCCCCACACACACCCCAGCCTTCTGCCCTGCACCCCACACACCCCCCAGCCATCTGCCCTGATCCCTGAAACACCCACTCCCAGGTCTGGGGTCCCGGCCGCAGGCCCTACTCAGCCCGCTGCCAGCCTAGGTGAACAGAACCCCAGGCTGGCAGTGAGCTGAGCAGGCTGGTGGCATAAGATCAGCATTTTAATTTAATTTTAAATGACGCTTCTTAAACATTTTGAAAACCTTGTTTACTTTACATACAATAGTTTAGTTATATAATATAGACTTATAGAAAGAGACCTTCTAAAAACGTTAAAATGTATTACCGGCACGCGAAACCTTAAATTAGAGTGAATAAATGAAGACTCGGCACACCACTTCTGAAAGGTTGCCGACCCCTGGCGTAGACCATAGGTAATCAATAGGTGGATTGCAGGCCAAATCCTGACTGCCAGCTGCTTTTGAGTGGGCCGTGAAATCTTTTTGTATACTTATTATTACCGTTATTGATATTGCGGTGTGAAAAATGTTTCTCTGGAGTCTGGACCTTGACTATAACTTGACCAAGAAATTTGGACCTTGACCAAAAAATAGACTGTTCCCTGGTATAGACGTATTCTGTGAGACAATTTTTCTTTCTAAAATCTGTGTTGTTGTTTTTTGCCAGGCGTAAGAAAGCTTACTAGTTCTGTTAATACTGGTTCATCAAATTGTCTGTCACATAAGTTGTGAAACGTTATTCCATAGTGTGAGTGTCTCTTAACTTATTACATTTGTTCAAAATGTATGTAACACTTCAGAACCTTACCGTTTAAAGAAAGATAATGGTCTCAGCTGGCTCCCTCTCTGGTACAGTCTGAGACGTTTGCTGATATAAGACTTGTTTCCATATACAAGAAAAGCTGTGAGTTCCCAATCAAGTGGAGAAAACTTATTTTAACCTTCCGTTTCAAAAATTGATTTTTTGGGGGCATTTGACCTCATTGGACAGTTGTAGCTACTTGAACGTGGAAGCAAGAAAGTCTGCTGGTAACATGAAACTCAAACAGCCTCTCATAGTTCTGGGAGAGAATTGCAGCCAACATACATTCTTTGGAAACACTGTTCTTTTCAGCCAAAAGTACAATTGTCTGCTGATCTAAAGGTTACTATAAGATTGGTGGTTGACAGTCTGTTCGGCTTTACTTGGTGCATTTGCAGCACTCCGAGCATAACCAGCCTCCAGAGCAACAAAGGAAAAACATTTTTTTAAAAAATAATAAATTGTGCATGTAAAAGCACTTACATGGCATAAGGGGTTGGGAGATAGCAGTAGTTTCAGAGTATACATAATTCTTTGAAAAAGCTGAAAATCTAGTTAGTGATGTCCATTTGTTTTGTGGAACTGTTGACGTTTTGTGTAGTTAACATTCAATAACAAATACTGAAAAAACAAACTAGATTACACTTCGCTTTAAAATCATGTCATTTGGACTAGTCCTTTTTTTAACTTCAGTTTCATCAAGACTCTAGGAGTTCATGAAAACACAGGAATAGAGACACAAATGTTTCACTATTGACAGAACAAAAGTTTTTATACACTATACAATATTGGTTCTAGCTCAAAGAATTTTTGAGCCAGAGGCCACTAAAAACAGATAGGAATTGTAAATATGTAAGGGAGGCAAGAGTATGAGAGATTTTTAAGCTGTACATTGCAAACCCCCATAGCTGAAACTAATCCTTGGAAAGATGCAACTCCCAACTTTCTGATTGCTGTTATTAGTTTCCATCCCTGGTTGCTTGAGGTGTTTTACTTAAAATCACTGGTTCCTCTGACCAGATTTAAAAAAAAAAAAAAAAATACAGGCAGTCTTCAGATTCCTAGTCATCCTTGTCTAGTCAGTCCTTGCTACACAGTACCAGTAACTTGAAAAAACCCTCTTGCTTGCTTAGATTTACACCTAAGCTGCCATATTCTGCAACTGTTACATTTTTGTCTTAATGTATTTGTTATAGTAAAATAGTTTGCGTTGTGCAATATTCCTACTATGCAATGTTGGGACCTAATCCTACAAGGTACTAAACATCTTTAATTCCCGTTGATTTTCAATAGGAGTTAAACACTTGGCACCTTGCAGGGTCAGGTCTTCTTGCAGAACTCAAACTAGAGGCTGAGATTGGAATAGGTCCAAAATGAAAACTGTAAACTAAATTCAAACCATTCAATATTGTGGAAGAAAATGACAAACTGTTTTGGTTGTTTTGAAAGATCACTTTTCTTCCTTTTCACAAAGCACTTAAGCATAAAGAAGGAGTCATGCTTTTTCCTCTCTTCTTCCGTACTTTATTGCTCCAAAAATGTTTTATACTTGGCTTGTGGGGAAAGTAATTTGGCAGTCTGGGATAATGCTGTTGTATGCCACATCCCAGAATGGATCGTCATAGATGTGGGAAATGAGGGACATTCTCAGAAAAGAAAAATAGAACTAGAAAAGGTCTATTTCAAGGATACACAAACAAATTATGAAAAATAGACTGCAAGGAACAAATAGTCATTTTGATTCAGACATAAAGTATTATAGATACAGCCAATGGGGGGAGGGAGAATATAACTGGGAAAAAAGAAGCAAGATACGAGTTTGCTTTATCTTCTCCCCCTGAAAAAAACTTCAGAGACAATTGTAATAGTTAGTGTTGGGAGGGTAGGAGTATCTTGAAATTAATCTTGGGTAGGAAGCGTAATAAAAAGGCAGGAATCATATTGTATTTTAAACATCAGTCCTGAAGGGTACTAAAATCATAGCAATCTATAAATCATGGAAAGGTTGAAATAGGGGGAAGAGAGAGAGCGTGCTAAAACCCTTGTCCATTTGGATGACCGCATGATTATAAAAGTAAGGAAATTTTCAGTTTGCCACTTTTGTATCTCATTAAGGTTGTAACAAAGTATTGATCACTTAACATATCTGTTTATATATTCTGTGCCATGTAAAGAACAATTTTAGCATGAATCCCTCAACTTACTTGCATTCAGAGTACAGCTGCATTTTAATAGAGATGAGGAAAAAAGCAATGATTTAATTTTAATATAATGAAATGTGCTTTTAATGTGGACAGTTGAGCTGAATTTTTAAGTCCGTGACCCAGGGATGCGGTTGTGGATTTTAGAAAATCAAATCAATGTAGTTGGTACTGTGTGTTCTAACAGTGAAGCATACTATATTTGGCTACTTAGTCAGGTCAAGTTTCCTATGAAACTGACCTCAGGGGAGAATATCAGATCTTACTGTTTAACAATGTAACCTGTAACATTTTTCCTTCCAAATTTTAAGGGTGTTTGAAAAAACACACCTTAAGCTTGTCTCCAAAGCATAGGGTTTTTTTTTTGTGGGGTGTTTTTTTACTTTCGTGGTACAATTTCATGCTTTCCTAATGTAGACTAGTTCATTTTAGGTTTCAGAGTAGCAGCCGTGTTAGTCTGTATCCGCAAAAAGAACAGGAGTACTTGTGGCACCTTAGAGACTAACAAATGTATTAGTTCATTTTAGTATTTTAACAAACCCCACAACTCCTAAAAATAAATAAATAAATACAAATCTTAACATTAAATGGTGAGCTTTGCATTCCTTTTATATATACAGTTTTTTATGTTTGTCTAATACAGATAAATCACCTTGGGGGCAGGTATCTATTCTTAGTTGTCTAAACACCATGCACATGCATAGCATTACATAAATAGTAATCAGAGTCCCTATCCTTACCTAGGAACTTCTGAAATATAATCAGAGAGCCTTGATGCGGGTCATTATGTATAAAATAAGACCTTTTTCGGATTCAAAACCATGTTGAAAAATGTTTGCTTAATCCTAAGGCTTTGTCTAACAGTACACCTGGGGAAATGGCAATCGTAGATTACTGCAGTGGATTACTTTCCTAGTGTAGTGTAGTTAGAGGTTTCTTGTGTGTGGTTTTTTTTTTTTTTTTTTAATTTAGAAGGCCTCTTCAAGACTTGTAGTATGTAGAACAGTTCTAGTTTTGCATGGCTCGTTGAGAATGGTTAACTATTTTTTGAATAAGTTTGACATTTGTGTTTTAAGTATGATGAAAAAGCTTATACTATTGAATTGTTTGTTTTGGGTACTTTTTTTGCTAACCTCAAAAACAGATTAAAACTGAATAAAAGCATTTATGGCGGTATCTAGAATTCTTGAATTTCCTTGAATCCTGTCAGTGTGATATTGAACTGAAATTGCACTAGTAGCATAGTTCCAGTTCCTAGTGAAAGATGAAACTCGTGTCCTTGTCGAGGGGTAGGTCTTCACTGCAGAGTTAATTGTGGGGATCAGTACCCTGGGGCTTACCCCTTCATTGGCCTAATTTGGGTGCGAGTGGCTGCTTCCCCAGTGGTGCTGTACTTGTGTGAGGTGCTAGGACTTCTGGGGTCATTTTCATGATTCTTATTTCTGCAGTGAGCTGTCACTTTTTTTTTTTCCCCTCAGTGAATTGTGGGAGAACTTGTCTGTCCTTCTAGGCACATGAGAGAAATTGTGGGAAGGCATTGGAGGACTATCAGCAGGACCGTCCTTAGGCATACGCAGAATATGCAGCTGCATAGGGCACCAGCGACCAGCCCTCCCATCCCCCCGCCAGCCCTCCTGTGCGTTCCTATGGGGGTGTGGGGCCCTAGACAACTCCCTCCACCCCACCCCCATTTTCCATCCCTTCTCCCAACCCCCCTCCCCTAGTGATGGATGCAGCCCAGGGGATTAGCAGGGGGGGCCTGCTGCTGTTAGCAGGGGTCAGGCCTACCCCTGCACTCGCCAGCGGTGGCAGGAAGCAGAGCAACCCAGCCCACTCCACTCCGCTGGCTGGTTCCCCACTGTGTCGCTCCACATCCCGCCGCCAGTGAGTGTGGGGGGAGGGAACGTTTCCCCCAAGCCTCCTCCCCCGAGCGACATGGCTGAGGCGGGGGGCGTGGAGTGGGCTGGGGCCAGGTCGTTCTGCTTCCCGCTGCCGGCGCCAGGTCCCCGGCTAATCCCCCAGGACGCTCTGGGCCTGTGGGGCCCCCCAAGCAGCCTCCCAAAGTTCCTGCCTTCATGGCCCTGCAGGCCTCGAGCGCAGCCCAGACCCTCCGCGAGCGGTGGGGGGTTGGGGGGGGAGTAAGTTCTAGGGTTGCATAAAGCACCATAATTGGTAGGGACGACCCTGACTATCAGCATTTGAGTGGTTTAGCCTATGCTCACGGTGTAAAAGGAGGAGGTTACCAGCCTGAGTGTAAGCAGTGCTCAGGCTTTAGCTTGTATCCCAGGATTGGCCAGTTACTTTGACTATAAAGTACCACAGTCTTGAGTGAGGTTTGGTGTGTGGATGACAGTAGCACTTGTAGTGTAGATATACCCAGAGTTAACTCTGCAATGAAGACAACTCTTGGGTGTATCATCTGCCTTAAATTCCACTGCTTATGAGGTGTTGATGCAATTGTGGCCCTTAGTAAGACGGGGTAGATTAGTCTCTGAAAATGTCTCATCCTTTATCCTCTGAGTCTCGACTTCTTCCAAAGAAAAAACAGTTATGAGTCTGTCCAAGGGCCCTCTTGCAGGGTTCCAGTCTATCCTCTAACACTAGAAGCTACTCTGGAGGGTTAGTAAGGCTACAATTTTGTCACGGAAATTTTAATAAATTTCACAGCAGAAGTGCAAGATAAAAAGATAAGTAATGGAAAGGTCACTAAATGATGTAACTTCACAACATTAGCATACACGAGATTGTAGTGGGGGTGCTGAAAGCTGAGGGCGGGTGGGCAGGCAGGCAGTTTTGGAGATTGAGCCCATCCCACACTCCTCTTGCAGTGGCAGCTCCTGTCTTTTAGGGCTGGGTACAGCTCCCCAATCCAGGCATTGTTACCCTGTACTTCAGGTCGCAATGCCACTCAGTTTGGGTTTAATCAAATGTGTTTTTACAGTTTCCAAGATGTCTCTGACTTTATTCAGATGCATGATTTCTGAGACAGAACTAGCCTAGGTAAGGAGATGTGAGAGATGGAGTCTTCGGTGTACTGTGGAACAGATAATGCAGTGCCCATAGGAAGTCTGTGTCTGGAAGGCTGCTAGATGGTTGAAGCCCAATCCAGCTAAAAACCAAGTTAAAGTTGGTAGGCTCTGAAAAGCAACAAGATATGGTGAGAGCCATGCTCGTACCTAGTTGGGTAGATTGGTGTGCCATTTATAACAGACTTGCAGTATTAGAGGGATATTAGATCCAAGATTGCTGTTAGATGTAAGATAACATGGATGGCAGTACCTCTCTTCATCTGCATCTGGTAAGGCAAATGCAGCCACCTTTTTGGGAGTGGACTTTGCTATCAATATCGGTGTCTTTGAGCTTGTGTGTAGGGATGTTATACTGGTATAAGGTATGAATTCAAACTGTTATACTGGTATAACTCCCCATGTGGGGACACATTGCAGTATAGTTTTTTTTATAGTTTTAACTTTTAACTTTTTCCCAGTTTTTGTCACTGTGGAAGGTAGTGTACCTCAACCTGCTAACTTGAGTTGAACGTACAAAGCTGCCTTATCTTCACTAGAATTTTACTTCAGTTAATTAACTAGCTTGCTAACTTAAGTTAAGAATGCATCTTTTTTTTTGTAGAGACAATGCCTGAGTGATTTGGTACCAGATGACCTCTGATTACATATATCCATGTGCTGTATTGCCTCTCTTGTTCTAATACTAAAGTTTTTCTCAACTGTAAATCTATGGAGGCTGTTGTTGGCAGCATATTCTTCATGAAAAATCCCTTGGTTCTGAAGCTTGCTTTGTTTCCCCCTTTCCAGTCTTCAAGAAGCTCAGATCTTGTAAAACTTCTAGGCATTGGTTTGCTGGGCAAGTAATTAATGGGTGCATAACTGGCTGGATAACGGTACTCAGAGAGTTGTTGTTAATGGTTCCCAATCCTGCTGGAAAGATGTAACAAGTGGGGTTTTGCAGGGGTCTGTTTTGGGGACTGGCTCTGTTCAATATCTTCATTAACAACTTAGATATTGGCATAGAAAGTACGCTTATTAAGTTCCCAGATGATACCAAACTGGGAGGAATTGCAACTGCTTTGGAGGACAGGGTCATAATTCAAAATGATCTGGACAAATTGGAGAAATGGTCTGAGGTAAACAGGACGAAGTTTAACAAAGACAAATGCAAAGTGCTCCACTTAGGAAGGAAAAATCAGTTTCACACATACAGAATGGAAAGAGACTGTCTAGGAAGGAGTATGGCAGAAAGGGATCTAGGGGTTATAGTGGACCACAAGCTAAATGAGTCAACAGTGTGATGCTGTTGCAAAAAATGCAAACATGATTCTGGGATGTATTAACAGGTGTGTTGTGAGCAAGACACGAGAAGTCATTCTTCCGCTCTACTCAGCGCTGGTTAGGCCTCAGCTGGAGTATAGTGTCCAGTGAAATGGGCACTGCATTTCAAGAAAGATGTGGAGAAATTGGAGAGGGTCCAGAGAAGAGCAACAAGAATGATTAAAGGTCTTGAGAACATGACCTATGAAGGAAGGCTGAAAGAATTGAGTTTGTTTAGTTTGGAAAAGAGAAGACTGAGAGGGGACATGATAGCAGTTTTCAGATATCTAAAAGGGTCTCATAAGAAGGAGGGAGAAAACTTGTTCACCTTAGCCTCTAAGGATAGAACAAGAAGCAATGGGCTTAAACTGCAGCAAGGGAGGTTTAGGTTGGACATTAGGAAAAAGTTCCTAACTGTCAGGGAGGTTAAACACTGGAATAAATTGCCTAGGGAGGTTGTGGAATCTCCATCTCTGGAGATATTTAACAGTAGGTTAGAGAAATGTCTATCAGGGATGGTCTCTAGACAGCATTTGGCCCTGCCATGAGGGCAGGGGATTGGACTCAATGACCTCTTGAGGTCCCTTCCAGTCCTAGAATCTATAAATCTATAATGAGATAAGAAGTTTGACTTTGTATCTGGTTTGATACTATGAATTACATAAAAGCTTACTGTGTTTTTACATATTTAAAAAACTCCTTTTTGTGGATGTTAGTAAGTGCCCAAAAAAACGGGCGGTAGATGTGCTTAAATCTATAGAGGAGCATATTTTTCTGGTTAGGATATAGTCTCCTGTGTATTTTTGCTACATACCTGCTCTTTCAGTGTTATCTGTAGGATCATCAGTAGATGAAGCAGTATACATTGAAAATGAGATGAGAACATGCTAAAACTCATTTTACTCCCAAACTAGAAAAGGAAGGGAAAATTAGACTTTAACATTCTTGACAAGGCAAATTAAATCAAGAGAAACTTCAATTTGTTGAAGGAAACTGAAGTTCAATGACTATAGTTTGAGTCATAGACTGCATACAGTTTGATCACATTCTTGGACAAGAGCCTTGTAGGTAAAGCTTCAAAATTAATTCTTAATAGCTTTTATATTTAAAGCCAACCATAACATTATTGAAGCTTTATAACTTTGTAAATTCTTTGGGACAGGGACTCTTTTTGCTGTGTTTGTACAGTAATTTCTTAGCACAGTGCAATACCTATGTGCTACCACATAATACAAATAACTAAAATGTTGTAGGAGTGAGGGGCATTTTAGTGTGGTGCAAACTGAGCACGCAACACAAGTGCAAGGGCTATTAACTGCAAGACCTTTACCATTATTCATCACTTCCTTTGGCTGGAATACTTCCAGAATGTGTGTTTACATAAAGTGTTAAAGGAAAACATACTAAAAAATACCATTCAGCGAGCATTCTTAATATGTTCAGAACTGAAAGCCCATACACCCATGTGGCTCTTGACCCAACTCTTGTGGTTAGCCTCTGGCCTTATCATTGCTAGGAAAAGGTGTTTTTAGCACATGAACGAACGCGTTGGGTCATATGTTAAAACGCTTATTCCTAGTGAATGCAAGATCTGTGTTGCCTGTTTATATTTTATTTTTATTTCTAATCTTAGTATGGTTATATGGCTAAAAATTCTAACTAACAAGATGTGTGACATGTTGGCATTGTTCTTGTCGATTAGACTAGTATTACAGCTGGCGTGCATCAGTAGAACAAAGCAATTTCTAGCTTGTGTTTGGGCCATAGTTTATTTAATCAGATTACTCAGCAGTGGTTTTGTTTTCTTTTGTTTTTGACCCAAGAACCTATTGTTGTAAACTTAACAGTCCAGTTGCCCTAATCCCAGTCCTGAGCTCTTACCATAGTATCATACTGCTGATAGTTTACATCTACACAGCACCAATGCCTGCCTGCCTCCCAGCTCCCAGGGTAGTGACGCTCAGAACCTGGCTCAAGTGTCAGGGCCTTGCATTACAAGACTAAATAGCAGTGTAGACGTTCCTGCTCGGACTGGAGCCCTGGCTCTGAAATCCACCAAGTGGGTGAGGTTCTTAGAGCCTGGGCTCCAGGCCAAGTGGGAATGTCTACTCTGCTATTTTTAGCCTTGTACGGTGAGTCGAGATCAGCTGATCTGGGCTCTGAGACTTGCTTGCTGGGATTTTTCTGCTGTATAGATGTACCTTTTGATGGTTAAAAAGAACAGATTTTTCCTATTTGGCTGCTGTTTTGAAAATCAGGTATTATATACTTAGACATATGCATATTTTTAAGTTGCAATATTTATTATGGGAACATATTGGAAAACAAGCGCAGTGAAAATTAGTGTTTTGATGTTCACAGAAGCACTGGACTTCACTAAATGTACAACATAGGAATACTGTTATCCCAACTACACTTTACGCCCCCCCGGAGCACTGCTTTATTGTGTTATATCCAAATTCATGTTATATTGGTCGTGTTATATCGAGGTAGAGGTGTACATATAGCTCTATGTAATATTAAGGGACAATGAGTCGTTCATGGCCTGAAGTCTTTAGGTGTAATCCTGTAAGTTAATGGGAGCAAAGGGCTTTCAGCACATCAGAAAATTAAGTCTATTAAAGAATGCCAAGGCTGTAGCTTCAATGGGGCAAAGGTATGGTTTTTACGATGTTCGCTAAATTGTCTCCACTAGCATTTTACAAGGTATAGAGTAGTTTTACCTTGATGAATCTAGTAGAAGTGAAAACTGATGGTTGGAGTGTGTATTTTGGGGGGAAGGGGTGTCTAGGGTTCACCTCATCTAGCTACATCAAATTAAAACTACCCTGTATCTTGCCTCCACTAGAGTTTTGCTAAAAAGTAACTTTTTTTTTTTAAGCACCTTATTTCCTAATGTAGACAATTCCTGAGGAGGAAACACTTATTTCTGGCTATTTTAACTTGGGAAGCCATTAACTAGGCAGTCTTGCCTGACCTTATTACACAGAGGATCACACAAACCTCAGCACAACCTTGTGTGGGCCAAACAGATTCTACATATTTTAGTAAGATTTAAAGTTAACTATTGATTTATATTTTATATTCTGCTTGTTTGTATGTATTAGGTTATTTCTATGTACAGTATTGTCTTTTTACAGACTTGTGTAAACTAAAATGATATAACATGATGACAAAACACTAATGAATCGGCCATTAGTATATTGTGTTGAAGCAAGTCATGGGCCTTATGAAATGCTCTGGTGGGCTGGAGGTTAGGCACCTCTGAAACATAGACATATTCTAGTAAAACTATTACAGTAGAACCTCAGTTATGAACACCTAAAGAATGGAGGTTGTTCATAAATGTTTGTTCAGAGTTATGGTAGCTCTTTCAAAAGTTTTTACAACTGAACATTGGAAATAATACAGCTTTGAAACTTCACTATGCGGAAGAAAAATGCTGGTATTAACCGTCTTAATTTAAATGAAACAAGAACAGAAACAGTTTCCTTACCTTATCAAACTCTTATTTTTTTAATAGCTTGTTTAACACAGTACTGTACTGTATTTGCTTTTTTTGTCTCTGCTGCCTGATTGCATACTTCTGGTTCCAAATGAAGTGTGTGGTTGACTGGTCAGTTCATAACTCTGGTATTTGTTACTGAGGTTCTGCTATATGTATTTTTCAAGTGTCTGTTACAATATGTCAGTATGACACTACAGCTGGCATACATATAATATCCTAACTTATTCACACTCCTCATGGATTATTTTACCCTTTGGATGCTGGTAAGGCTACATGCCTTCATAAAAGCGCCAAAAGCTACAAAATGCCAGTATGCTTAGCAGCATAGGCTGCTATGTTCATATCAGCATAATGCTTTGCTCTCTACATTGAACTAGATTTTATTGAATAACTGATGTCGTTGTCCAGATATTCAAAGTCCTCTATGGTAGTGGCCATAGCTGTCTCAGACCTGGTTTCCCTCCATAGCCAGGACCATCCAGAACAGTTGTTTTACTGGAACAACTAAACCTGAGTGTGAGAGACCGCACGTTTTTTCACAGGAGTTGGATTAGAGAATTTGCTCCCCAAAGGGCTAATAACCAACTGGCGACACTATTTTCAGAAATAGATGCAAAATAAATTTAATCAACTTAACTTAACCCAATAAGTATCTTGTGTACTTGAGCACACTCTATCTTTATGAACTAATTGACCCACTTTTTCTAGATCATTGGTCCCCAAACTGTGGGGCATGACTCCCCAGGAGGCGTAGAGGAACATTTGGCAGGGGGGAGAGCATGGTGGGACCCTGACTCCAGCCCCTTTCCTCTGCCCAGGTCCCAGAGGTGTGTGAGCAGATTACATTATGGGTGAGGAGGGGGTGCAACATAAAAAGTTTGGGGACCACTGTTCTAGAGGCTGGAGAGGAAGAAAGATTTCTGCAGTAGTTGAGGTCTTCATTGGCCGCAATGGAGCCACTAATATAAATATTTAGGTAAAGTTATCTTTCCGCTAAGAATGTCTTCTATGCTGATAGAGGACAAGAAAGGGAACTGTAGGTGTAACTGTCCATGTGACCCTACACTACTGGTTAACACACCTGTTTCAAATTGATCAATTTTGAATTAGTTGCATTACTTAAAAGAATGACTTCCTCTTTCTGTACTTTGTTATAAAATATAAAGGAAGCTTTTGACATGATTTGGGGATTTGAAAGCAACTTTTATAACCACGATACTAAACTCTTGACTTAGAATTGAAAGTAAGGGGAGGGGAAACCCAGCTGTGCAGTGGTTAAAAATATATTTTTTTAATAGAATAAAACATGGATGACTCAGGGCTTGTCTGCACAGTTTCCCTGATTAATTCAATGTATGGACACTCTTATTCTGGAATAAGCCCACTTGGGAACAAGGCATGCTTACTGCAGAATAAGAATATCCACATGTGGAATTATCTAGGGAAAATTCCATGTCAGTCTTTAGGCTTGTTTCCATTGTCTATCAGGAGTGTTCACACTGTCATTTTTAGAGGTAAATCTGAAATATGCCTGGAGTTACACAAGGTGGATAAAAATGATTTGTTTAAAAAGAAATCAAATTGATTTTTCAGCTTTTTAAAATTCATTTTTGTTTACAAGTTGCTAGTTCTTTATTTCTCATTTTATAGTCTTAAATTGCAAAAGTTGATTTTGTACAATTTTCTTAATTGTTAGTAGAATTTCAGATTTTATGCAGTATTTTTATATTGTTTCACCCTTAAAATGCTAATTTATTGTGGGGTGGGGAGAATCCAAAGCTAAAATGCTCTGACCAGGCTATATTTGATCAGGATTTTCAGTCTGAAGTCAATGGATCTTGTGCTTTTAAGTCATTTTAGTGCTTTTGAAAATACGTCGGTTAGGTGCCATGTGGTTTAAGTCTAAGTTTAGGCTTCTATTTTTGAGAACGTTTAGCTTGTGACTAAAAAGTTCATTAACTTTGTTCATGAATTGAAAATCTACACTCTATTGTTAACACTTTCAGCCCCTTTGATTCCACTTAAAAATAACCTCATCAGTATTGACCACCAGATAGTAAGAGGCTTTCAACCCTTATCTTTGTATACCATATTCTTCTTTATTAACTATAGGAGTATCGTTTAGCCTTGCTTGCATCCACTTTTGATCTACCATTGAGTACCAGTACTCTTGCCGTACCTTACTAGAACAGCTGTCGGTTTCCTCTGGTTCCTGGATCCTGCTCTTGAAGATAGGGTGAAATATTCCTTGTTCTAACCTACATATGGAACACTCTGTAATCTGTCTGGTTAGTTGGTTGAGCTTGCGAAGCCATAATATCTTGATATTTGTCTGGCTAATGTGATAACTCTTCATTCTGCATCTGATCAATCCTAAAATGTCATGGAATGTTCTAGGCATCAGTAGATGTACCCAATTGATTTCTGGGGAAATCAAAACACCAAAAGAGGGAAAGTAGGGAACACGAGCGCCTCTGTTTAGTAAAGCCACAGCTTCAAGTTCCTCTACAATTGTCTGTAGATCAAAGAACTGGTTGATGGAACTCATTAATGCCTTCCACTATCTCACCTCTGCCCATTCTCTCCAAAGTTGAATATATTGCCATTCTGAATGATTTATCTCCCAGACAGAAAAGTGTGTGTGAGATCTTGGTATGGGGGTACATAATCCCTAGAGGCATAGGAGATTTGGGGACCTTGGTATGGGGAAGGGGCAGTGGTGCTGCACACCCAACTGCAGGTATGGGTATGGAGAATGAGGGGACATGGGGGAGGAGGGGAGATGTTGGGGGCACACAACACAGGGTGAGGGGAGAATGGGTGGGCCCTAGCATGTGGTGGTGGGGAGAATGGGGGACACAGTAGCCCCCAGGCATGAGGGAGAGAACATGGGAATTGCGGGGACTCCTGCGATAGAGAGAAATGGGAGGGTGGCACTCCAGGGAGGATGAAGGGATGCAAGGAGCCCTGGTGTGTACAATAAAGAAGTTAAGTGTTAGAGTTCTCCCCAGTAGATATTATTTCACAGAAGCAGGAAATAAGCCAGCTCTTCAATAGGAATTGGAGACTAGTCAGACATGTTTTTGTGGTACACTTAAATTTTTTTAAAGGCGAGTTTTGGCCTCTTTATAGAAGCTTCTCCAATTAAGCTTTCTAGTGTTGCTTTAACACAAACCATGCTAGAACATGATTTGTTTCAGATCAAGGTTAAAATGAAAACGAAATTGTTCAAGTTCTTGATACAATAAGGATGTCTGTGAACTCTAAATACTAGTGTTCCACCCCACCACAATAGTCTAAACATATAATACATTTTATTGCCGTAATACACCGTCGTGACAAAAGCAGTATAAATGTGTGGATAAAAGGCCAGTCATATGGCAGCTAGGTGTCCACTGTGCAATCCTCCTAAACAAAAGTGTGCCTTGGTGATATTTACATGCAAAAATTGTTTTGTTTCAGTGCGAGGATGTCGTCCTGGCAAGATCGTGCAGATGACCGAAGCAGAAGTTCGGGGATTGTGCATAAAATCACGAGAAATCTTTCTTAGCCAGCCTATTCTCCTGGAACTGGAGGCACCACTGAAAATTTGTGGTATGTAAATAAGTGTGTATCTTGTCTTGTATCTCTAGTTTATACTTCAAAATTGACATTTTATTGGGGAAGGTGGAAACATAATAAATTGAAGATTTAGACTGTTGATCTAATTTCAGGTGTATTATTCTGTAAATGGTGAGTCACATTAAAACATAGCATAAACACTTCTATCATAATAGAACACGTTCATTTCAAAATGTATGCAAAATGCAAAGTCCCTTAACCGAGTGCATTGCTACATTTACTTAATTCATTGTATTTTCAGAATGGATTCCCATTCACTTAAAGCAATTTAAATGAAATTTTAAAATTCACTTTATGTAATTACATCGGATGTGTATTTTTAAACCAGTTTGATTTCATTCTACATATGAACTCTTCAAGCTTTGTAAAAGACTTTGGCAGGTCCCTTCAGATAAATATTTGTAAACCTAAAATCCACGTAATTCCTTATTAACCTCTTTACAAAGTTAATGCTGGATATTTGCAGTAATTGGTGTACAAGCACAATATAGTTCCCAATGCTGGTTAGTAAATGCTCCCCAGTTTGTTTGTCAGGCTTTTACATATGGAGGAAGTATTGCATGTAATGAACAATACTATGATGCTGCCTTTTAAAATCCTGAATTTCTTGAATTCAGTATTCAATACTGAAGTGTCATGGTTCAAACTTGCTCATATGTGTGGGCCCAAAGACTTTCATGGGCCATCCCAGCCCTTAGATTAGACCAGTCATGCAGAAATCAACTTTCCTAACTTGTGCTATATGATCACAGGGATTTTTCTAATTACCAATTACCTAATATTAATGGCAAACTCATCTTAAATGGCTTTTTTTTTTTTTAAGCATTGCCTATTATACGGTATCTTAAAACTGAAGCTTAATCTAGTTTTGCTGTTAACCCTCTGTACTTCACTTGGTCTGAACAATAAGCTGAGGTTTAAAAAAAAAGAACCAAAGTGAAACTAATGAAATGATGTAAGGGGATATTTTAATCCAATCAGAAGACTCATTATACTAGGCAAACCTGTAGCCATGCCCCTTTAAGCTAAATTTCGGATCCAACTTATCTGAGGGTGTTCTGTGTGCGGAAAATGATGTGGCAACAAATCTGAAGCTAAACTTAAGTAGTGATAACTTGCAGGAGAACATGATATAGGCCAGGGGTGGGCAAACTTTTTGGCCTGAGGGCCACATCGGGGAGGGGAAATTGCTTGCAGGGTCATGAATGTAGGCTGGGGCAGGGGGTTGGGGTGTGGGAGGGAGGTGCGGTATGCAGGAAGGGGCTCAAGGCAAGGGATTGGGGCAGAGGAGGGGTGTGTGGTGCATGAGGGGGCTCAGGGAAGGGGGTTAGGGTGAAGGGTTGCAGGCAGGGGGTTGGGTTGCAGGCAGGGGGTTGGGTTGCAGGCAGGGGGCTCAGGGCAGGGAGCTGGTGTGCAGGAGGGGTTTGGGGTGCAGGCTCCAGCTTAGCACCACTTATCTGGAGTGGCTCCGGGGTGGCAGCGGCACGCAGTGGCTGGCACCCTGTCCCTGTGGCCCCTGGGGGAGGGGGCACAGAGGGCTCTGAGCACCTGTGGATATCTCCCCCAAAGCTCCCATTGGCCCTGGTTCCCCATTCCCGGCCAGTGGGAGCTTCAGGGGAGATACCCAGAGGCAAGGGCAGCATGCAAAGTTCCCCTGGGGCCACAGGGACGTGGTGCTGCTCCCTTCTGGGAGCAGTGTGGGGCCTGCAGCACCAGGGAGTGGCAATCCCATGGGCTGGATCCAAAGCCCTGAGGGGCTGGATCCAGCCCACGGGCTGTAGTTTGCCCACCGCTGATATAGGTATTAGGCTGTTTCTGATGTTTAGGGAGCTTGAGTCCTACGTACGGCGACTAAGAGAAGCTCTTGTACAGGTAGAAATCATTTTTAAACTAGTCTTAAAATAAATAAAACAATGTGCAACTACACTAATCATCTGGCCTACTAATTAATTTTATCTCAAGCCAAATCGAAGGAGCTACTATGGGATGAGATTTTTGTACTGTAAAATCAGATTAAAATGTAGAGCTAAATTAACTTATACATTTGGGATTTATGTGGGTTACATAAGCCAATACCTTTCATATAACAAATTTTCATTTTATGCCAATTTTCTCTTTTAAAAACAATGTAGTTCTTGTTCTGGCAGGCTTCAGATCTGACTTGCAGTTTAGCTCAAACTTGTATCTATCGGGCATCTTGAACAGTTTACTAAATGTCTCTCTAAATGTGGAGTCGCGGCCTACTTATAAAATGGCTTCTGCAAAATATTGCCCAGTTACCCTCTTTGAACACTTGACTGTGGATCTAATTGGAAATAAAATATAATGAAACATTACCCAAATATTTTATTGATTATCCATGTAATTAGTTGGTGCCTGACAATGAGGTTCCATATACTTAGTTACATTGTTAAATTAGGCTTATTGGAAGTATGGTTAGAATATGTATACCCATTCAACTAACACTACTCTGCCCTAAATGTGGGTCTTAAGGAGAGCTCTCTGCTCCAGTTTGTGGCCTACAAACATTGTCAGTTTACCATTGTCATCTTTGCAGCATCTGTGATCTTTGTCAGATGCTAGTTCTAGTTCAGTATGTATACAGGTATTTGTCTACAAGGTACCAGGCTGTAAAGGAAAACTTAAACAAAATCCCTTTAGTCTTCTGTGACCATTATCTTGTACACCTCTACCTCGATATAACGCTGTCCTCGGGAGCCAAAAAAATCTTACCGCGTTATAGATGAAACTGCGTTATATTGAACTTGCTTTGATCCACCGGAGTGCGCAGCCCCGCCCCCCTGGAGCACTGCTTTACTGCATTATATCCGAATTAGTGTTATATCGGGTCGCATTATATCAGGGTAGAGGTGTATATCTAAGGTGAAAGACTAACTACGTCAGTATGCACTGTAGGAATTTGCTTATGTGGGCTTAGCTATCTTTCTCTTTAGAGGAATCAGTAACTTTCACTAGATACAAAGTCAGACAATGCTATCCTGGACCTGTCATAATACTAGACAAACTGCAAGTGTCCTCAAACACCAAATTGGCTTCTGGGCCCCTTTTATAGAAGCTACGTTACGTATCTTTCTCTGGAATAAGCAACATAACTGTTTAACCTAGTGAATGGTGTACAGCAATAGCTTTAACTCCATATGCTAGTGGTTTTTAACCTGTGGTCCATGGACTCCTCGGGGTCCACAGACTAAGATTTCCAAAGGGGTCCACACCTCCATTTGAATTTTTGTAGGGGTCTGGAAATGAAAAGTTTGAAAACCACTGCCATATACCAAGCTAATAAGCTTGTATTTTTTTTTTTTTCTTTTCAATGAACCAGGGACATGACATAAAATAATATATATGACTATCTTTCTTTTAGTGGTTCTCGAACACTTTAAGAGGAATAGCCAGATTGGATCCCATTTGAGGTCCATCTATCCTGTCTGACAATGACTGGTACCAGATTCTTCAGAGATCTTTGTGAAAGGCAGATGTGGGATAATCTGCCTCCTGTGTTAAGTCTCATCCTGATCTGTTGTAGCTAGAGATTGGCTTAAACCCTGAAGCATAAGGTTTAATATCCCTTTAAAAAAAAATTGTCCCAGAATTCTAATGTTTCCTCTTTTTTTATATCTATGTGCAGAATGAATTTTGTTATGTGCACCATTGTGGAGGTGATATGTGGCGGGGGTGGGGCAGAGGGGTTCAGAGTGTCGGTGGGGGCTCAGGGCTAGAGCAGAGCGATGGGGTGAGGGCTCTGGACTGGGGTAGGGAGTTGGGGTACAGGAGGGGATGTGGGCTCTGGGAAGGAGTTTGGGTGCGGGAGGGGGCTCAGGGCTGGGACAGGGCATTAGGGTGTGGGCTCTGGGGTGGGGATGAAAGATTTGGGGTGCAGGCTGCTGTAGGCTGTGACAGGAAGAGAGGACTCCCCCTAGCTCTCTTGCTGCAGCAGCCCAGGGCTGCAGGAGAGGTGCCTCTCCTCACTGCGCACCTGTGTGGCCCTTGTTTGCCTGCCACGTGGCCGCGCAGCTTAGAGGGAACTTTGTTCTGGGATACTCTTGATATCCATCATGTCCCATACCTATCTGATCATGTTGTGGATCACTCCATAAAATATTATATTATCTATCTCTTACATTAAAATTAGGATATCTCCATTAATTTATAATTTATCTCCTAGAATTGGAAGGGACCTTGAAAGGTCATCAAATCCAGCCCCCTGCCTTCACTAGCAAGACCAAGTACTGATTTTGCCCCAGATCCCCTTCAGGGATTGAACTCACAACCCTGGGTTTAGCAGGCCAATGCTCAAACCACTGAGCTATCCCTCCCCCCAATCCACCTTTTATCCACCTTTTCTGTGGCAATTAGTGCTCTGTTGCATGAAAAAGGAAGTTTCTACAGAGATGGGTGTGGTTCTGAAGTCCTGTTAGCTTCTGCACATTTTGAACTTGAAACAGAGAAGCCAAAAAGACATGGACCTAAGTGTGTAGAGTATGGAGAGGAGCTTGGGCTTGCTTGTTCAAAAAGCCTCTGGCAACTGAGACCGAGACTGGCTTACAATTAGCAAGAAGCATCTTTGCTTGACCACTGTAGGCACTTCACCATTTTGCCAGCAGTCGAATTAGATCACATCGAAGTGTTCCACAAATCAGTCAAAACCTAAATGGATCAAGTTGTATAAACTTACTACTGACTGATTTAAAGACTGTATGCTTATGTGATGAATGCTGCAAATAGCAAGGGTACATAGCTATTTTAACAGTAAGTCTCAAAGGCTTTACAACAGGAGTATCCTATCCCCATTTACAGATGGGGAAACTGAGGAATAGCAAGGTGAAGTGACTAGCCAAGGTCACCCAGTAGACCAGTTGCAGAGCCAGGAATAGAACCCCTTGCCAGCAATCTATTCTGTAAGCCACTCTGCCTTCCTGTACACAAGTAATTTTAAAGAATTCTTTAGTGTTTAGGTTTCTATTCTTCTTCCATCACACCCACCTACACAGTTATAGTTAGGTGATACGGTGGTATGGGTGATATGGTATTCTGTGCCAACTACTTACGACAGAACTGTTGCAACATGCAGCCTGCCTATTTTTTTTGGAAGTGGCCCGTTGTGGAATATATGGTAAGTGGTAGGTGAATCTGGCAGAATAATTTGTCAGAATAATACTTACTGTATCAGTTTTTGATTAACTTCTTGCAAGCTTGCTGGATATCTTTTGTATAGGATTTGATTTTAAAGAGTTCTGTACTGTGTGGTATAGCAAATTGCGCGCACACACAAAAAATCACATGAAAGAAGGCACTTAGCCAAGCTGCCTTGTCCAGTGACATTGTATAGTAGCTGTAATATTGCGGGGGTGACCAGCAGGTCAACAGTTGACTTTTTAGGGTATAAAACAAGCTTAGAATAGCTTAATGCAGCACCTGCCTCTACTGATTTGTCCAGTTTCTTTACTGATTGCTTTTGGGAGGAGAGTGGAGTGTGGTAGTAAACCTACAAGTTGTTTTGCTTTTTAAAATAGTTAATTTGCCACCTTCTATGTATTAGTTGCATCAAGTCAGCTTTCTTCTAAATTTACGTTTAAATTTGTACAGAAACTGGAATTTCCCATCTTTTCCAGAGACTACTTAGTTAAATGGAAAGGAAGATTTTGTACCCTTCAGAAAGTTTCTGGAACTGACACTGCAATTCTCTGCAAATCTTGTGGGCAATTTCCATAGATTGAGTGCTTCAATTTTAGCTTTTTTTATCCTTTCTCAGACCATCTGAAAGATCTTGCCAGAATATCAGTCTGTCAACTACCTCTCAATTCTTAACTGACCCTCTAAAATGAGTACTAATTCAATGTCTTGGTTTCAGTAAGGTATTTATGATATTGTACTAATCTTTTTATCTCTTTAAATTTACCTTACTCAGGTGACATTCATGGGCAATATACAGATTTACTTCGATTGTTTGAGTATGGAGGATTCCCACCAGAAGCCAACTATCTTTTCCTGGGAGATTACGTAGACAGAGGCAAGCAGTCTCTGGAAACCATCTGCCTATTACTGGCATACAAAATCAAGTATCCAGAAAACTTCTTTCTCCTCAGAGGAAACCATGAGTGTGCTAGCATTAATCGTATCTATGGATTCTATGATGAATGTAAGCAAAACCTTCTAGTTCTCAAAAGTTGCTTCCATTTAACTATATGTTGTAGGAGTAGAAAGTAGATTATTTTTAACCAAATAATGACTGTTCATTGCAAGAATTTATCAAAGCAATCTGTAGGAAAAGCTTTCCATACATTATTTTGAAACACACCTTGTGTCTCTTAATACTTGGTATTACATATGTGGTTTTTACTTGAAGTAAACTTTCTGTGAAATGCTTGTAACAGGTGATCATCTTCACAGGTTTTATGAAACGTGAATAATTCAACTTTCAGACTTTGTCTACATCTTTGGGCAGGGTATAATGCACATTGTAGGTTGGCTATGTAATTCCTTTTCTAATAGACTACTCTGTTCCTGCAGGCAAACGACGATTTAATATTAAACTTTGGAAGACATTCACAGACTGCTTTAACTGTCTGCCTATTGCAGCCATTGTGGATGAGAAGATCTTCTGCTGTCATGGAGGTAAGATAATTACTTCAATCTGACAGTGAATGTAGTTATATTTTTCTTATCCATTGCATAATTAGTGTCAATCTCTGGCCCAGGATCAGACTAAAACACTGTTCCATGTTGCATACAATAGCAATGAAATTACCATTGAGAGTAACTTTAATGGCACCATTAAGATAACTGTGGCTTATTCCTGTTCATCGCCTCATCCTCACTCTGTGTTCTCCCTTATTGTTTTGCTCAGGAACAAGATCTTTGCTTAGGTCATTGTGCTACATGATAACAGAAAATGCAAAACCAAAAATTGCACTTTTCTCCTTCAGAATCAGACTGAAGTTTAATGTGAAGTCAGCTTTAAAGAATTAGCTTGCATACACATGCAGATTTCTCCCCCCCCCCCCAGAATTGCATAATAAATTGTCCAATCGTGGAATAAACAACTTGTTTGCCTCTGTATTTGACAAGTTCATAAAGTGTTTCTGCTCCTGTGTCCAATCATTTGGACCAGTGTATTTTCCTCACCTATGTGAACATTCAGTGGCTTACAAGGCTTTTTCTCCCTGCCCATATCCATTCCCTCCACAGCTGGCTTCTTAGCTTTCTTCACTTTTTCTCACTGGAGCCTAGGCAGAATGTAACATATTTGCTTCCTTGTAGAATGATCAGCCAGCCAAGTGGGTAGAGCCATGCCTGTAGTGTTTTGTGCCCAAACTGCTCCAGCTATGGGCTTCATGGTGCTGCAGATATGACACCTTCGCTACCTCCCTCAAGACTGACTGGAGCAGGCCCAGGCTTTAACTTTCCTTCTGTTTTCTTGGTGAACAGGAGGGCTTCTGACAGCAAGGCAATGGTAACAATGTAGGAGTGGCTCAGTTTTGCCTCAAGAATCAGGTGGTGAGTGCAGCCCCTGTTTTGACCAACAATTGGAGGCTGCCTAAATTGGAGCTCAGGCTTCCATTTTTCCCAATACAACGTGGGGCAGGCAGCATGCCTTTTGCAAGAGCTGCTGAGCAGTAGTCCAATCCTGTTTCTTAAGCACTTCCCCTCTCCTTCTTGGGTGAGTAGCATCTCAAAAGAACCATCACTCTACTCCCACCTGGCTTAGTGCCTCTGCTTACTTCAAGCCTCTACCCTTCTTGCCACTGATGGTGCAGAATAATAAAATGCTGCTGGACTGTAGCCTTGGCACATTACAGCCGTTGATGCTCCAGCCCTCTTCTAATAAGGATTAACCTCTGTCTTTGCAGAAGCTGAAGACTGTGGCAACCTCCATAACTTTTGTTTCCCCTCACAAGGGCAGTAGGGGGATATTACTTATAGACCCTAAATCCAAAATATGGGCTCTAACTCTAAAATATGTCATAAGGGTAGCAAGGAATGCTTTCTGTGGGAGTTCACTTGAACTACTGTCCCTAGTGGATCAGCTCCATATGCTTGTGAGGTTACCTTCCCCCTGCTGCTCCTCTCCTTTGTCCTGTACTTATTCTTTCCCAAACCAGACAGGAAATGTAAATCAGGGTCGAAAAGGCAAAAGCTCTGAAAGGTCCAGGGTCTGCCCCTAAGAGAAGGCCAAAGGAAAAGAATGACTTTATTTATTTTTTTTAAATTCTCATGACCTGATTTAACTAATAAGCAAATTAGTAGAGTTCAATGCCTTAGTAAGATCTGTCCTTGAAGAGGATTGTCAGAACAAAGATTCCTAGGGGACTTGAAAGGATATGGCTTTGTCTCCATTGGGGATTTCAGCCAGCAGGATAGCTGCACTGGAGCAAGTATCTGGGGTAGACAGGCAAAATTGCAACTTATGAGTGCCGCTTGCTTCTACTTGAAACTGAGGTAGATAGTGCCACTTTGTCTATACACTTGGAGTTTATACTATTATAGGGACAAATCCCCCATATAGACAAGTCCTACAAACATTTCCTTTCTCTAAGAAGTTGGCCAAGATATACTTGGAAGAATCCAGAATTGTCTGTTCTCCACAACTCCAGGCTGTAGGTTTCCACAACCTCCCACTGGTACTTCGGAAAAGTGATGGTCCTCACAAAGATTGGCCAAGTGGTCACAAAGTCTGTGGAGAGTCTTCCATCCCATTACCCTTTTAACTTACCCTGTCATGGATGTGAAAGACAGAATCTGGACTCAGTCTTAAGGAAACATCATGAATTAGGACTTAAATCATCTAGTCTTACCTTTATAACACAAGCTATAGTACTTGACCCAGTACACAGCCGGATAACTTGTTTGACTAAGGTATTCCTTTCTAAAAGATGCTTAGACTCAAAAATGGAGATTCCACCACTTGGTAGTTTGTTCCAACGACTAATCACCCTCATTGTTAGAAACGAGACAAAATTTTTTACTTGATTTTTGTCTGACTTCAGCTTCCAGACATTGGCTCCTCTTATGCCTTTCTCGGTTAGCTCAAAGAGCCCTGTAGTAACTGGTGTATTAACTACCTTTATGGGGAGAAAACCATAAACAAGTCGCCTCTTGATCTTTTTGATAAATTTAATAGACTTAAGCTCCTTAAGGCTCACTGTAAGGCCCTTTTTTTCCAGTTTTCTAATCCTTTTTGTGGTACTTCTCTGTACCCCATCCAATTTTTTTCAACATTTTTATTTATTTATTTATTTATTTATTTTTAAGTAGATACCAGAACTGCACACAGTATTCCAGGTTGTCTCCTCAGTGCCATGTGGAGGTGAAATCATCTCAGTGTTTCTACTCAGTACTGATAATGCATCCAAGGATCAAATTAGCACTTGCCATAGCATCCTACTGAGAGATCATGTGGACTTGCCTGTCTTTTGTGTCCCCGTAATCATCTTCAAATTCACTGCCTTCCTGAATACAGTCCTCCATTCTGTAGGTATAACCTGAATTCCATGTTCCTAGATGTATGGCATTGTAGTTTGGCTCTAATAAAACTTAATGTTTCTGTGTGTTCCTCACTGCTGATTATCTGTCTTCTTACAAGACTCTTGGAAGCTAATTTTTGCCTGCCTAGAAAGTTAAACTAGACCTCTTTCTCCTTGCCAATCAACCTGGGATACATGTCCAGATAATGACAAGGCAACACTGACTGTTTCCTCTGACTAAGGCCACAGGTATGTGACTTACAACCCTGTCCTGGTAGGGGCATCACCTCTTCAGAAAGTGTGTGGACCAAACTTTGAAAGTCCTGGCTGATTTCAAGATATTGCTTCCTCAAGACAAGCCCATAAAGCCTGATAGCACCTTACCTAAGTCTGCTAGGAATGGAGTGTCCTCTTAAAGGTCCCCTAAAGGATTTCATTCAGGTTTCAATATTCCAGATGCCCCATATTAACTTTTAAGCTTATAGGATTCACCGATCTCAAAGGACTGCTGATCTAGTATCCATCTTGCTCCAGAGGCTCCTTTGTTAGAGGGAGTGAGAGGAAAGTGCTTCAGTCTGCAGTAGGTCCTGTCCATAATAGCTATATATTAATTTTTTTCCACTTCATCTGTCTCAGTCCCTTCTTATCTTCACAGTCTCCTGTCGATCTCCCAATAAAAAGCCACCAGAAGCATGCTTTCTCTGACTGGCATTAAGGCTGTGTGCCTAGCTTTTCAACAAAAACAAGGAAGAGAATTCTGTACTTATGGCCTAGAAGGTTCTCAAAGGTTTATTTCCACATCATCCGAGCTAGATGGATAATAGCCCCCTCAACCTCACAGTAGCCATTGGTAATTATCTGCATGCACTCCAGCCCCATTCACTGTTGGGTATAGCTGTGCTGAATGATGGGGCATTAGTTGGAACAGTTAGGTAGAGGGGTGATTATGATATGAGATCTGGATCTCCACTCCCCTCACCCCTTCGCATATGTGAAAGAGATCAAATGAAAGAGATGCATGTGTACCTTGAGGGATCCAGTTTGCATAATTTCAGTGTTAAGTTGTGTAGGTTGTCAGTAGCAGTGCACAGGGACCGTCTTGAGATGCTGATTGTTAGCAATGAGGTGGGATATGAGAGCAGTCTGTGTGAGTAATGGTGAGGGATTTATAAAATGTAAGGAGCAGTTTGTTTCTAGGGTATGGGTTCAGTGTTTGGGTGTAGAACAGGTATAGGTACTTCCTGTTCAGTACCGCTCGCCTGAAAACAAGCTTTGCCTTAGCAAAGAGAAGGTTTTACTCTGTCCTACAGATGTCATTGGCCTATTCAGTGTGTGATGGGCACTATCTGCAAAGGCTGAGTGTGTGTTCCTTTATCAACCACAGGTGTTCAGCTTCTGCCAGCCCAAAGTGGAATCTGCTAATGCCTTGCATAACTTTCAATTAAAGCCCATTTCCTTTTTAGCTCATGAGGAATCCATTGCTTTAGTTGAGTGGCGGAGTCTTGCTAGGGTAAGACAAATCAACAGCTTTATATGCTGAAATACTGGGCTCTCTCTCCCGAGTTGGGGAGCCCCTGCGCACTGCTACTTAGCATTGGTCCAGGTTGTTAAATGAGTAGAAGCAGATTTCACTACCTATAATACAGGCTTTTTCAGTGAAATATTCAAGTTCTCCCAGAATTTTATTTTGATCCTGAGAATTACAACCTTTTTAAAAAGCTACTCTCTGGGATTATCTCATTTAATTTTTCATAAGTGTGTATGCCAACAGTGAATCCAAAGGAAAGAGTAGAAGCAAGCCTGTAGAGGGAGTGCATCTGGGCAGAGTGATAAATTTGGAAGCTGGTCACTTATCACTCTGTCTAGCAAGTTTGAACAGCAGAAAGAAAACCATTGGTTCAGATTGTTGACTGCATTGTCAAAGAATCTTGATTTTACAGGTATGGAATCTCTCTTCCAAGTAGTTTAGTAGGTATAATACTTAAGTTTCTTAAAACCTCATATAATTGAAGGTTTTTGCTAATCCCTTTAGTGGAGATAGCTACTCCAGTTGACAAGATTTACTCTCCATAGAAATACTTTATAAATTGCCATGATACAGAAATGTCATAACTTACCTGTGAACTAGAATTCATAAGATGTGCAGAAATATTTCCCAAATCATGACACCGATAGCAGTTAAACTCAGGTGATAGGCACTAACCAGTGAGGTGGTGGTAGGAGTATGTGGCTTGTGCAGACCCTCTTACTGCTAACCATAGACTAAAAAAACAAACTTAAGAGCTTGAAGTTCTGCATGCATTGTACTTGGGACCAGAGGCCCATGAGAGAATTCCAGAAGGTGATTATTTCTGGAAAACAAATACAAGGTGTAAACAAACTTCCCTTGTAAACATAATTGGGGTTTTAAAAACACGTCTGTTTTATTTTTAAAAAGTAAGACGAGCTCAAATTCTATGTACCATTTAAAGGATATTCTAACTTTAAAAACAAATGCCCCTTTAAGACTTGTAACACTTCCAGATGGAAGCAAAAGTATTAGCACTATTAAAGCTGATTTGCAGATATGAAAAGCTTAGCAGAATGTCCTGAATACTCCAAAATAACAGCAACCCAGGGTGACACTTAGCACATTTGAGTGGTAAACCTTGCCCTCTCTTCTCCTCCCCATCCCCTCCAAACTGCTTTTCAGGTCCCTGAGTTATGGATTGTCAGCACCTACTCATGATGTCTTGAGTCTGTGTACACTGTACTGGTAATAACACAAACCTGCTGGAGCTCAGAGCCAGCTAATAGGAGTGAGGTAGGTGCCTTTTTTTACTATATTGCGTATTTTTGCATAGTTTATTTTTAAAACTTGCCCTCTGGGATATACAATAAAAACTTTGCAAAACCGCATAACATAGTAAACAAAAGGCACCTCACTTATCCAATTAGGCAGCGTGCTGAAATCCCGATTTCACACCTTTGTTCCTTCCCTGCTTACATTTCTTCAGTCCTCTTCTTTGCACCCCCCCCCCATCTGATTATATAAACCAAATCTCCCCTCTGCTACAGTCTCTCCAATATGTTGCTGCTGAAATTATCTTCTATCACTGACTCAGATGTTCCCCTCTTTGAATCCCTTCACTGGCTTTTTGACTACACACCAAATTCAAGTTTCTCATCCTTGCCTTTAGGGCCTTCCACAGCTCTGTACTCACTTCTTCATTTTACCCTGTCTTTTTGCTTAAATTTAGCCTACTTCTGAACCATCCCCAGTTTCCTCCTTTTACTCTTCTCTGTGAGTTCTCTTCCATGCTGCTCCTTGCTTTCCTCTTCTCCTCATGAGTGAAAGGGCTTTGCTGCTTTAAAGCCTTCCTTAAAGCCACTCTTTCAGGAGACCTTTCAGTGATAACTGCTGTTAACCTTCTGCACTGCTAATCTCATACTGTCACCGTGTCTATTGTCAGAATAGTTTGTCTGCCTGAATTAGGTTTTAATCTCTTGGGGGAGGAGGCAAGATCTTTATGTGCAACACAAAGCATAGAAGTGGTTTCAGTGATGGGAATTCTGTGATTGGTGACACCACTAGCATAGTGTTGGGGCTTCCTGTGAGGGGATGCATCAATATGCGAATAGCAAAAGATGACTTGAGACTACCTGAGGAGAGCCATGGGTTAAATTCCGAATTTGCAGAGTATCCCTTTTGCCTTCTTTATCATATGATGCTATATGGGATGCACTTTTTCCTAGAGTAAAAATCTGAGACAGCCAGCAGGGCTTTCTCCGTGCTCTTCTTACTGTTTATAATGTTCTTCCCTTTTTGATTCAACAGTGCTTGGATTTGATGAGGACAATAAGGCCCCTTAACTTCCTTGTTTTGATCTTGCTTTGGCTTAGCCTAAACATGCACCTGTATAATCCTTTTAGTGCATTTAAATTTATAAAAACACTTGTCTGTGTCTCGTTACCAGCAAATGGTTGCATCAGAGAACCAGGCTTGTAACTGCTGCCATGTCACAAGTTGCAGTCTGAAAACTACACTATTTATCCACAAGGTACTGAGGTGCACAGATAATCATTGTAGTGGGGGCAATTTGACAGTAGTTTTTCTGATTTGTATTAAATTAAATTTGTGGATCTTAACCCTTGACCACTCTCAACTCTGTTGCTCACAATAGGAGGAGGTGGGATAAGAGGCAATCTCAGCTTCTTGCAAAAGTGATCTTTATTTGCAGATGTTCAGATTGTATTTCAGCATTTAAAACAATCCTTATGCTGCTATATACTGCTGTCTTGCACAGTCTTCAACCTTGCACCCACTGGACTTACAACGCTCTGCTGATCCACGTAGCCCACTTTGTTTTAAAGGCAATTTGTATTTGTTGATGGTGTTTTGAGTAGCTTTGGATGCTTTGGATACCAGTACCTTTTTCCTAGGAGTCCACATTGACTAACCTTTGCACATGACCCTGCCTTGTACCATATCACACGATAATTTTGCTGGATAAGATCTACAAGACAAATCCAGAAGAGATTTTAAATTGATGCAACTTGCATGTCAGTAGGTCAGAAGAGGATTGTGGAAGGAAGGATAAGTAACTGACAGGGTGTCAGTTAAAGCTGACTAGGGCCTACTTTTACATGACTACTTCCTTCTTGATGTGTAGGTAACAGAAATATTAAACTTGTTTGGACCCAATCTCGAAGGTGTAATTTGCACCAATCTACATATCTTTCTTGATATTCAGCCAAAGAACCAGTCTTAAATAATGACTAAAGATAAAACTGTCTTATTAAATGCTTGGAATATTGAACAAAAATAATCAGTCTTAAAATAGATTGAAAGTTAGTATTCATAATAGTAGGCTCTCTTACTGACCTAAAGGAGTGTTCTTGGATAAAACAGCTGCCACCATCTGTCAACTCTGAAATGTCAAGTGAAATCAAAATGTAAGTGACTCTTTTTTTAGTGAGATTCTTCCTGCTATGTGAACTCTTTAGAACATTGGACTGAGCAAAATAGGCTTACATAGACTTTATTTTTAATGTTAAGGGAAAGGAGTTCTATCATAAGTTAGAGCTCTTAAGTTCTGTTCTCAGCTTTGTGACTGATTTATGTGGTTTTGGACAAATCACTTAACTTCTCTAGATAAAACAATCCTTTGAGGGCTTTTCAAGCCCCTTTCAACCATCTTAAGTCTTGCTGTGGGGCTATTAAAGTTGAGCAGCCTTGTAGGTACTCTTCTAAATCCCTGCATGCCAAGGATACTGCTTCCATGCCTGCACAGCTTAGACTAGTGTGGAGAGGGACAGTGGGAGTCACAAACTGTGGCTGTAGTGACACTAAAGGGCTTGTACACATTACCACTTATGTCAGTATAACTTATGTCACTCAGGGGTATGAATAAGCCACCCCCCGAGCAGTGTAAGTTAGCTGACTTAAGCACTGGTATGGACAGCACTATGTCTGCGGGAGATGCTCTCCCGCCGACATAGTTACTGCCTCTCTGAAGTAGTTTTATTATGGGAGAGCTCTCTCCTGTTGGCGTAGAACATCTTCACCAGACGCACTACAGCACTGCTGCTGTAGCGTTTCTAGTGTAGACTAGCCTTCATACTCTGCATAAGTGAAGTGGTGTGCTGCAGCTTTGCATCCTGACTATAGTATGGAGTATGCTCTTTAAGCTAGTTTTCTCAATGAACTTTGCTTCACCTGTATAAAACCCAGTTACTTGTGCTTTATGCAGATGAAATAAAGTTCAACTGCCTAAGTTTACCTGTTTGTGTAATGGGTATGAGACTGACTTACTCTGCAGTTGCAGTTCTAAGCATCAACAGGGAAAACCCACGTAAATTCCCCCCCCCCCCCCCGAATAAGAAGATGGCATACATACAAATAAATAAGTACTACAGTAGAACCTCTGAGTTACGAACAATCACACACCTCATTTGAACCACAAGTACGCAGTCAGGCAGCAGAGCCGGAAAAAAACAAATACTGCATAGTACAGTACTGTGTTAAATGTAAACTCTTAAAATAAAGAGATTTTAAAAAAAAGATTAGACGAAGTAAGGAAATGTTTCTGTGCTTGTTTGAATTAAATTAAGATGGTTTAAAAGCACTGTTTTTCTTCTGCATAGCAAAGTTTCAAAGCTCTAAGTCAAGGTTCAGTTGTAAACTTTTAGAAGAACTAACGATTTGTTCAGACGTACGAACAATCGCCGTTCCTGGGGTGTTTGTAACGCTGAGGTTCTACTGTAGTAAGCCCATTAAGTGCTGTTACAGTTCTAATGCACAGACCAGTTGTATTTTAAGTGGTGTCTAGAAACCTGCTGACTTTTTTCACTTTATATTACAGTGAAAATGATGCATGATGTATCACCTTGAGCCTCCAGTTGTGTATTTCCTGGTACCCTTTTAAATGTAAGAATACAGGCAGCTTAGTTTATTTTTGTATATGTTTACAGGACTGTCACCAGATCTCCAGTCAATGGAGCAGATTCGGAGAATTATGAGACCCACAGATGTTCCTGACACTGGTAAGACATACAGAATTTATTGTACATGTATCTTGCAGTGATGCCAAAGCAAACTTACCAGTGGCATTAGAATATCAGAACCAGTTCCTATTTATGCAGTTCAGAGCCTTGAAACAGTCTAATTGTGCTTCAGTTGTAATCTTCAGTACTCTATTCCTGTTCCTTCCTGAGCTCCTGAGGCTTTCTTTGTTCAAACTATGAATTTCATTGTGCTTTTTGGTAACTAATCGAGTATTTGTTTTGACAGAGCGAGCCCCTGAGATCAGATACTTTTTGTACCTTTTGTCGTCCTCTTGGCAGAATTATGACATTTGTATTCCTTGTCTAAGAGAATGGATTGCAGTAAATTATCCCAAATAAAAACAAGGCTTTCTAGAAAATCAATAGAATATCTAAGTGAAATCAGAAAAACTAAACCGAAAATACAGGTTCGGGTTAAATAGGCCCCAAACATTTAGTTGTTCAAAATCTATCAAGGAACATAACCCGCATTTCTAGAGTTCTCTTGGTTTCTCAGGCCTCTGTTTCTCATCATAACATCAGAGTTTAAATTAATCTGGGGTTCGTAGTAATCTCTTTGCTGTGCAGGCTTGTCAGTATTTTTAATAACCTCTTCTGCTACTTGTTTGTATTAATGTTCTAGCCCTAAAGTTCTCTTTTCTACGATCATATTAATACTTGCATAAATACATTTTATGGGGGGGAGCAAATTGATCTGTCCCTTTTACCCCTACAATAGCCACTTCTATATCATTTTTATTGAAAACTACCCCCTTCCCCAGAACTGTAGGAGACGGAATTACTATTTTGTTCCCTAGTATTAAAGAAGATCCTTAGCCCTACATAGGTGGTGTTTATTAATGCATGATCTTGCTTTGAGTGAGTAGTTGTTGGTTTGAAGTCAATTTGCATGTTAAAGGAGATCTCACAATAGGGTTATCTTTGTCTATCAGTACACCATCTCCTTTAAGGCCAAGATTTTATTATAAAGCTCCTCTTTCACAGCTGACTTCTTCAAATGTCAGTCTGTATTTTATCATATCAAATTATGAATGGGTAGTATCCTGTCCATCACCATAAGCAAAAATACATGAGGGTGCAAGTTAATACCTATGTATATCGCATCCAGATGCGGCATGAGGCAAGTAGTGGAGAACTTTCACAACACAAGTGTAAATTACAACACTAATTCATACCTAAAATATCTCCTTACATTGTATTCCTTTTTCATGTTTTTTTTAAAATCCATTTAAAGAAGAAATTTAAACTTCAGTACTTAGCTTCCATCAGAAAGTCCTTTAAAAAAGGAGGGCTTTTTAACCAATGTGTCTGGCGTCACTGCTAGAGCCAATCCATCTTAAGGCTGCCTGCAGAATTATTTGATTCTAGTTCACAAGGACATTTTCTTAAAAATCTTATACCTGCTTTTGTTGCAAATGACCCCCAAAACAGTTTCACTGTTCTATTGCTGGTGCATGCCCATGCCAAGCTTTAAGACAGTGTTGACCAGCAACAGTAAAATCAAAGCTGAAACTGAGGCGGCTGAAGGAAGAATGTGTGCTTGTATAGAAAGAAAAAGGAGGGTTGTTCTTCTAAGCATCAACAGGGAAAACCCACTTAAATTCCCCCCTTCCCTCCCAAAAAAAATATATATTTCAAGATCTCTGACAAATGTGATAGATTCTTAATAACTTCTTTAAATCATGACTGGCAGTTTCTCCAATCTAGTTCAGCCACAAATGATTTGGCTTGATGCAGGAATTATTGGGAAAGTTTCTGTAGTCTGTTGGTAGGAGGTTAGACTAGATCATTCTAGTCCCTTCTAGCATTAAAATTTATCTTCAAAAAAGCCTATGAAATTGAATTTTAACATCTAATTTTGAAAAAATGAAGTTGAACATTCCTTTTTAAGTTGGCAATATTATGGGGCTCTGAATGTTAAGTCTCTTTTCCCTGAGGCCTACCTCTACACTCTTCTCTTCAGTAATTTTTAAATAGTATTTTCACCTTCATACACTTGATGTGATAAAGCTGAAGTGGCTGGTGTAGTGACAATGAATTGAGTGTTTGGTAATCAGAATGGTCATTGGAAAATTACCATTGCGCTTTCTTATTCTAATGTCTTCAGAATTACTTGTGTTAATTTTATTGAGTATATTAAGGTTCAGTCTATATGCTGTTAACATGATCTCCTAACACCATGTAAAAATATCATTAAACATACAGTGCGGTAATATGATTTAGTCTTAATTGTGTAAATGAAACCAAAATATGTTGTGGAGTTTTGTTATAGCACTTTATAGGTCACGGGCCAGATTCATCTAACCTGACACTTGTGTGGAGTCATAAAGGAAAGGTCATATGATCCCCTTAATCAGGGGACAAGTGTGGCCCAAAAAGTGAGAACCCCAGGGTAGTTTCTGGCAGCATGTTCCTATAGAAATCTTGGTAGAGAGAACCATCAGGGAGGGCAGTGATGCCACCTCCTTCTCCCCCCTCTCAAGGTATGCCCAAATCTAAAATTAAGGGTATCAGTAGTCTCTTGCAGGTTCTTTACTATTTTAAAATAGAGTACTAACCAAAAAGCAAGCTTTCCTGGTAGATACAAATTGCTGAATGCAGGCAGTAAATTTTAGCATATCGGGTGGACTAAGTACTAGATGTTTCCATGCAGTCTGTAGCTGTACCTTGTGTTTTGGATGACCAGTCAAATATAGACAAGTAAATTTTAATATCCGTACTTTATTTGGCGGAGATGGGACAAGTTAGGACAGAGCACGGTGACTGAAAAGAAATTTGAAGACACCTTCATGTAAAATTCTGAAATACTTACCAGAAACATCTTCAAACTAACCAGAAAAACCACTCTGTACTGGAAAACAGTTTTGGTGCATTTTCTTCATACAGCTGTTATCTGTCTAAGGGTACATATACACTGGAATAAAAGACCCATGACACAGCTGCCCTGGCCCGGGCTGCAGGGCTAAAAATCGTTGTGTAGACGTTCGGGCTTGGTCTGGAACCTGGCTCTGGAACCCTCCCTCCTCACAGAGTCCCAGAGCTTGGGCTCCAGCCTGAGTCTGAACATCTGCACAGCAGTTATACAGCCCTGTGATCCCAAGTTAGCTGACCCAGGCCAGCCACAGGTGTTTAATTGCTGTGTAGATGTACCCTAAAAGCTCTAGTTAAAATGACACAACTACAGTTGTTTGACTTTCAGATTTGTCTGTTTAGTTACATTTCTAAGCAGGCAAGAATGGTTGTCAAAACAAAGCCACTGTTTAGAAGTACAAAACATCTGAAAAGTGAATGGCTTACACACACGGAGTATGTCTACACAAGAGTTGGAAGGTATACATTACAGCTTAAGGTGATACCTGATTGATCTAGTGCTCTTAAAAAATAGACATTTCTGTGGTACCACAAGTGATGGGAGGGGTCCATCACCCTCCATATAGTCCCATCTGAGATCTGTATGGCTCTTCGAATTGGAATTTACACTTTCCAGCTCTACTGTAGACAACCTCAGATTTCAAAATGGTTGAATGGGTTCTATGAAAAGTAGTACACCATAAAACTAGTGCTTTGGGTTTTTGTTTTTAAACAAATTGACTGAATCAGTATACCAAAATTTTGTCTCATAACATTTTATGGCAAAGTTGGGTACCTGAAAAGGGTTTTGTCTGAGGAAAAAATGAAGTAACTTTATTTTGGCAGAATGAATAACTGCATTATGGGCACCAAACTGAAGTGTTGAATGCAGAACAAAAGGAAGAAGTGTGAACTGTTTTCTTTATAAATACAGTGGTTTTTGGCAGTTTGATAGTAGATTTATGAAGTAACATCCACACAAATAAGCTCATATGGCAAGTTTTCAGCTTTTAAAGTGTACAGTAGCATCACTTGCTTCAATCTAGATAAGACACTGAGCAGTAACTGGCCATTTTAATACTGTCAATAGCTAGATTTATTTTACTTCTTAATAGTCTGTTTTTTTCTATAACAGAAGACTAGCATATTTGTAATTGAGTACCATCCTAGAATACCTGATCCACTTAATCCTACTCTGTAGTTTTACTACACTTGAAGCATGACTATGAATGGAGGAGATTTTAAAAATACATTAAACCTGTCAATTGAAATTTATATATCTAGAATCAAATGTCCTGTCTCTTGCGGAACTCTGGAAAAATTAGTAGGGTCCTGGATGTAACCCATTCAACAGCAGCAATTTGTAACTAGGAGTACTAAAGTGGTGGTCTTGACAAGATACTATACAGCCTAATTAGATACTACATTTCTTGGTTTTTAGAGGTGTTGAGTCAATGATTCACAAAGATGAAATCCTTGTGAAACTTCATAGCGAAGAATGCATTTCACAAGCCTGACTGCTGTACTACAGTATTGTGGAGAGCCATCTGAGACTGTATTTCAGAGACTGAATATTGATCTATGGGCTAATCAGAGTTGGTTGCTGCTCTACAATATGCATGTGTAGCAGTACTCAAGAACTGCTCACATAATCACATAAATGTGTTATATCTTATTATTACACCTCTACCCTGATATAACACTGTCCTCGGGACCCAAAAAATCTTACTGCGTTATAGGTGAAACCATGTTATTTCAAACTTGCTTTGATCCGCCAGAGTGTGCAGCCCCGCCCCCCCAGAGCGCTGCTTTACCGCGTTATATCCGAATTCATTATATCGGGGTAGAGGTGTATGTAGTTTATCTAAACGTGTGGTTTTTTTTTGTTTGTTTGTTTTTTTTCCAACCATGTTCCACCCAATAGCCTCCAGTAGCTTCTTACTACAGCTTACCAAATCCCACAGGCCTTTAGCTGTGAAAGGTCATGACGATAGCATTTGTGGAGGCAGGGTTGATTTTTTTTTTTTTTTTTTTTTTTTTTTTTTAAGCAACTCAGATTCGCAATTTAAATCACCAAGTTGAAACCCTTGATTTTATTTAAATCAATTTTAATGAAATTTCTCATTTGTATTTATTTTCTAAAGAAAGATGCAGTCTCGTTGATATAATGTTTAAAATATGTTTATTTACAACTAAATAGAGCCTTTATCCTAGATTTGGTTACATCTTTTTGATGTGTAGGAGGATACGTTACAAATACATATATTTATTTAAGCGATTATAGCATAGTATTTTCAGATTCTTGTACATTTTTAGTATGTTAGAAAATGAATATTGCTTATTTACTAGATGTAGTTTTGCTCATGATTTGTCAAGCTGCTGTTTAAACACACAACAGCATGTTAGCATCTCTTATCAAAACATGTTTCACATCGACAATTAAATGATTTATTAAACAGATTAACTGTAGTCAGTGAATCAAGCTGATTATTTCAGCTCAAACTGGATAAATTTTTTAAATATGCCTGGGTGAAACTGACTGGAACTTAAGTTCCCACTTGCGTATATCTCTTGAAAAAGAGAGTTTCCTAAGTTACTTAGGCTGACCTCTTGTGCTATAATAATAAAGCTTGATCTCAAAAGTTAGATTTTTTTTTTAACCCTGAATCTGTCTTTTATATAGAAAAGCAGCCTTTTACTCAAAGTTTTCGATAGGGGCTCATAGATTCAGCATATCTACTTTTTATGTAAATGTGGTGAGAGGTCAGAAAATACATTAAGGCCCGAACTTATTGTGTTAAATTCAGATTTCACATTAAACAGGTTTTATTTTTAAAAAGCGAGACTTACTATAATCCTTTTTTCCCCCAAAGAAACATTTTTATCCACTGTTTTGAGAGCTTTTCATCATATTTGCATAAGTAATCACTGACTATTGATAATCCCTACAATTATAGGGTTTTTTTAAAGGGGAAATATTAGGACACTTTCTAAGATTACTGTCTTTCAAAGGCTTGCTGTGTGACTTGCTGTGGTCGGATCCGGACAAAGATGTGCAAGGATGGGGCGAAAATGATCGTGGGGTCTCGTTCACTTTTGGTGCTGATGTGGTCAGTAAATTTCTGAACCGTCATGATCTGGATTTGATCTGTCGAGCTCATCAGGTACAAACTCTACCATCTTTGCTACTTTAAATCTCCACTTCTAGTCTTACTTTGAGGTATTAGGGATTGAAAGAATTATCTTCATTTATATTTAGGATATCACTTGCAGGTATCTGGATTCTGCAGAATGCATTTTCCAATCTAACATTTACAGCTTGACCAGATGTAGTTGTCTTGGTTGGTACTTCTAGAAGCACCAAATACTGGGGTGTTCCTCAGAAACCAATATCTAATTCCTGTCACCAATATTTATGAATACTTATTTCAGTTTCAACAACCATGATGTCCTGCATACCCTGTCCCCCACATTATGTAATTGCTGTGATTGTCTTGTTCAGTGAGAGCATATGAATATTTTACTGGAGCAATTTAGGTGCCTAGGCTTCAAGAATGGTATAGATTAGTGGCTTAAAAACAGGACTTGGAATCAAAGGCACCAAACAATACAACTTGAGCCAAAATTTAAGTGACATCTGATTTTGGCGTTCTACATTTTTGGGTCTCCAACTTAACACACACATTTTCAGAGGTACTGAGCCCCTTTAAATTGTGGAAATATAAACAAATGTATTGTATTGAAATCTGCATTCCAGAGTTGCTACCTTTATTCTGGTTACAGTACATATATAAATTTTCCCATGGAAGAATCTATTTGTGTGATTTTTGTTAAAGATTCTGAAACTGCCTAATGTAATGCTTAAGTACACAGATGACTTTAATGTTAAATGTCTCTATTCAAAAGGAATATCATTAAGCTTCGTAGGCTAAGAATTGACCTCTCTTGAGAGTGGTTCCCATCTTGGAGTTAAGTTTCATTACTTGTACTGTGTTTTTAAATTAACTTTTTCTACTTCTGGAAAATAAAAGGATGCAAGCTTTTACTGCATGTCTTGCAGTAACAAAATTTTGCACAGGCACTTTGGTTGGACACTCATGGATCTCTCTCCACTGATGCAAGTCACAGCTCTTTTCTCCTGCAGCAATAATTGTGATGGACTATAGGTGTTTCAAGATCAGTACCTTCAGATAGCACTGCTGCCAAGGTATCAGTTATTCAGGCAGTCTCTTTAAAAATATGCAGTGTAGTTGTAGCATTGTTGGTCCCAGGATGTTAGAGGCAAGGTGGGTGAGGCAATATCTTTTATTAGACCAACTTCTATTGGTGAGCGAGAGAAGCATTTGAGCTACACACAGCTCTTCAGGTCTGGGAAAGGTACTCCCACCTTGCATATTGCTGTTATGCTGGAACAGATAGTTTAGTATAAAGTAGTTAGCACATACTGGAAGGAACCATTCAAGGTAGAGTAGTCAGTTAACACATGCAGTCATAGGACAAAAAAAGTTAGACTGTAATGATCCATAAATCCAGTGTCTCTGTTCAGCCCATTATTTTTAGTGTCTAGCAAAGTAATTAATTTTAAGCTCCCAGGCTTGTCTTCGGAAAATGTTGAGTAGTTTTCCAGTTCATGATCAAACCAGCAGACAAAGGGGTGCCATTGTAGTGCTCAACCATGATTGTGTTAACAAGGCCAACTGACAGCTCTCTGGCACCACTTATTATAAAGAACTCAAAGAAGACCCCACACCACGATTTACCCAGAAACATAAGCATATCATCAAATCCTTCCCCAACCAATTCCAAGAGAAACTCTACAAATTCACTCCCACTCTCCCCCCCAATGAACTCATCCCAGGGACCTTCTACATGCTTCCCAAGATACACAAACAAGGGAACCCAGACAGAGTCATCAGTAAACATCCCATGGCTCAATGTGAAGAAATATTGGGACCCATAGAAACTATCCTCAAACCATTCCCTGCACAAAGAGCCACCTTCCTCCAGGACATAACTGACTTCCTCCACAAACTCTGCAATATTAAAAGCCTCCCTCAGAACACCATCCACGCCACCATGGATATCACTTACCTAAACACAGCATCCCTTACAATGATGGCATAGCTGCCTGCCTCAAATATTTACAAGACACTGGATGACCGTCAGATGCCCTCGCCAAACTCATCCATTTCATCCTTGCCCATAACAATTTTATGTTCGACAACAAACTTTGTCCAAACCATGGGAACAGCCAGGGGTACCAGGATGGCTCCCCAATATGTCAACCTCTTTATGGGTCACCTTGAAGATGAATTTCTGGACAAATGCACCACAAAACAAATGATACATCAATATTTTCATCCTCTGGACAGACAGCTTAAACGCCCTCATAGACTTCCACCACAACTTCAACAACCAGCACCCATCCATTAAACTCTCTCTGGAACACTCCCACAGTAGTATCTGCTTCAGCCCTACAGACAACCATATACAAGAAACCCACAGATCACTACCTACCTTCATAGATCCAGTAACCACCCCAAACATATTAAGCAATCTGTTAAGTATGGCCAGCCACTCAGATACCAAGGAATAAGTCTGGGATATACACTTAAAACCACCTTCACCAAACAAGGACACTCCACCAGAGAAGTAGATTGCATCATGGAATGAGCAACCCAAGTACCCCGAGAGAACCTGCTTCAATACAGAAATCCGCCCCCCCCCCGACCACAGTCCCCCAGTTATCACCTACCACCCCACACCGGGACCCATACAGGGTCTCATCCGACTACAAACCATAATTGAAGGGGACTCCATCCTGAAAGAGATCTTTCAGGAACCCCCACTTCCTCTTTTCAAACAATCCCCCAAGCTCTTCATCATCAGAAGCAAACTCCACACACACACCAACTCAAAGCTGCACCAGACCCTGCCAGAACAGATGCAAAATCTTGCAGACATATCTCCACTGCTACAATGATCAACACCCCCCACAAAACATCTTTCATGATCCATGGATCATCCTACACATGCCTGTTACAACATATGGTATATCTCATCCAGTGCACTAAATGCCCCAATAACTCTGTGGGTGAAACCAGACTATCACTGGGCTCTCAAATAAACTCACATAGGAAAATAAGACAAATAACATATCACCTGTGGGTGAACACTTATCACAAAGCAGTCCCTCTATCTGACCTATCAGTCCTCTTCCTCAAAGGAAGTCTGCAGAACATTTTCAAAATACAAGTGTGGTAGCTTAAATTCATTATTCTTCTATACACTAAAACCCATGGACTGAGCAGACCCTGGATTTATGGCTGCTTATAATAATCTGTAACCTACTAACTTCCCTTTTTTTTGTCCCAGGACTGCAGAGGCGTTAACAGGCCACTCTGCCTTGAATGGTTCATTTAGAATATGTGCTAACTACTTATGCTAAACTATCTGTTCCACCTTGCATTTTGCTGTGATAGTGGGAGTACCTTTCCCAGACCTGAAGAAGAACTCTGTATGAGCGCGAAAGCTTGTCTCTCACCAGAAGTTGGTCCAATAAAAGATATGATCTCATCTACCTTGTCTCTTTAAAAACATCCTTCTAGGCATTATTGTTGCAAAATAACTTCACAATTTTATGTCTGGAATATCTTTATTAAATGTAAGCAAACAATAGTGTTAATGTAACCGTTACCCCGACAATGAGGATTAGCTGCCCATGGAAGCTATTTTATTTTAGGCATACGTTACTTTGTCTTTCATTGCCCCATGGTATGTATATGGTGGTGGTGGTGGTTGTGGTGGTGGGATTCAGCATGGAGATCTGCCTTACCTAGGTACTGGTCATTCTTGCACTATAGTTTGAGCTGAATTACTGCTTTTTCTTTAGTAAAAAGAATCATCAATGTCTCTGGCAGAAGCTAATTCTTCTAAGTACAGTAGAATCATTTTCATGAAAGCTCTCTTTAGAACATGGGAATTGTAACATGTTACAGGGGTTTGTATGAATAGTACCAGAGTATAGTAAGAGAATGATATGGGATGCAGTAGTAATGTGTGGTATCTTTTAAAAATGTTCTATAAAACATTTGTTGAATTATAAAACTACTCTTTTGTACTCAGTATAAGGTTTCCAAATATTTATCAATTGAGAGCATGGTCACCAAACTTCAAGTTTGAAAATCTTAATCAAAGTTATCAGCATGTTAGCTATGGTTGTTTTTAAGCTATATGATTTCAGATACTTAAATGTTTTCTGATTTGTCACCACAGCCCAGTGTTCTGTGTTCACCTCTCAATCATTAAATGTTGTTCCTTTCACTACCTACTTGTGTCACCTCCATAACATAAGCAATTGCTGCCTGCCTGAGAACTCGAGTTTAGGTCGTAGAATGAATCTAATTCCTGCAGGATTTATCGTCTCAATAGATAGCTGTATTGATTTCAACTGCCCTTTTTTTTCTTTTCTTTTTTTCTTCTTCCCCCTCTCCTCCCATTAACAGGTGGTTGAAGATGGATATGAATTCTTTGCTAAACGACAGTTGGTCACCCTATTTTCAGCTCCAAATTACTGTGGAGAATTTGATAATGCTGGAGGCATGATGAGCGTGGATGAAACTTTGATGTGTTCCTTTCAGGTATACTATGCTGCTAGATTAAAACTTAGTCAGTGTTCTTTTTTTAGTGGCTAGGTTTATAGAAACTATAAATTGGTACTCAACTTGTGCCGCCAAGAGAAAATAAGCTGCAGAAGATGGTACTACACAGCAGGCTGGCATCAAACCAACTTTGCCACAGGGAGCTCTTTAAGAGGCCTGGAATTCCTGTAAATAAACTTGCCATGTTCCATAGCTGCCATATGCTAGATTCTTGTGCATTCTCAGTGCATATTTAGAATTGGATTTAACCTTCCTTCTGAGTCCAATTCCGGGCAGCAGAACAAATCCTTATTCAGAGATGTCCTGTACTGTGACTTCTCTCCTCAACTAGTGTTTTCTTTCTGCTTCAGACAAGTCACATACTAGCAGCTCCTGTTTTTTACCTAGATAGAACGGTCACCATCAAAAGCAGTTGGAAATGAAGTCAGTCTATAGAGAATAATATGTGGAGACATGAGTGGGATAAGGAAATAAACGGGGTGGCGAGGTTTATATTCCATGTTTTTGCTCCTCAAAAGTAATCAAAATACAGTCAAAAATTTGAATTGTCCCATTGATTCATAGTGTATGGAATGTATCTCAATTTTCATGGACTTATTAAAAATGTTTCCTTGTTTTTTTGAAAGATATTGAAACCATCTGAAAAGAAAGCCAAGTACCAGTATGGTGGATTGAATTCTGGACGTCCAGTCACTCCACCTCGTACAGCTAATCCACCGAAGAAGAGGTGAAGAAAGGAACAATGTCAAAACACCATCAGATCTATCAAGGACAAAACTCCATATTACAGTATATAATAAGTGTGCACTGTAAAACCATCCAGCCATTTGACACCCTTTATGATGTCACACGTTTAACTTAAAGAGACGGGTAAAGGATCTTTACTAATTTTTTCTAGTAGAAAGATGTGCGACACTGTATTGTAACAAGTATAGCTCCAAGTTCTAATATCCAACGTAGAGTAAAATCCAGATTTAAAAAATATCTATTGAATTACATATTCACTTATCACGGTTTTTAAAGTTGACCAACATCCCAGTTAAAACTTGATGTAATAGCTAAACCAGATGAGAGCATGATGTTCCATTTGTGTAATGTGGTCTTATTGTTGCTTGATTGCTTTTATTTTGGTTATTTTGTAGCTAGAATGATGCAAATATGGTATCTAGTCATGTTCCCTGACGCTTTTTTTTTTTAACGAAATACGGAAGGGGCTTTTTAGGACAGCCACTGACTTTTTTTTTTTTCTTTCCTCCCTCATTCTTTGTAATCTTGCTATTTAAATGTGTGCCCCATTGTAACAAAAAGGTGATAGGATGGTAGTGAATAAAAAAGGCAAACTATGTCTAAACTAGTGACCCAATAAAGCACCCTGACAGTCAGCATTGTTTGAGGGACAGAAAACGGTCTTGCTTTTTAACTTAAATTGCCACAGAATGGATTTGCGCACTACACTGTTTTAAATTATTGACATTACACTGTGCAGTGGCACTTCACTTAGGACTAAAATGGTATTGCCTATTAGTTGGTAACGTGATTATGTGGTACCTTGGCTTTAGGTTTTATTAGCACGAAACACCTTTGGCATGCTTAGCTTCCCAGTAACATACTATCTGCATCAAAATGCATCTTGCGTTGCTCCACAAAACATGAAGATCCATATTTGATAAGCCTTGGAAAGGTGAAGTTTTTTCATAAGAGGGTGTATTTAAATGGGTGTTAACCTACCATTCACTGATCAACTGATGGTTGAACTGTCTAATATTGCCATGTGAATGTTCTACATGATTGTAAGGCTTATGTCACTAAAGATTATATACTGGATTTTCATGATCAAAGTTCATATATTGTATAGACTTTTGCTTTGTAGTGTACTATAGTAGCAATAATTTCTGTACATGATCAAGAGTTATGCAGTATTTCTTTTCTTGTTCTCTCCTTTCTTAAGGTTCATATTGACAAATGGCAAGGTGTAAGGAAGTTATAAAGTTAGTAGTAGGGTAAAAATTGTAAGACACAGATTTGATGTTAGGATGTAACACTATTGGGTATGATTATAACAGTTTTTATTGAACATGGCAAATTTGCCAAGATTCTTTGGGGGAAGGCTTCAGATTTATACCATTCTAAATGTGCAACAGTAGATGTAAAACTCTTGACTTTAATATTGTCTTTGAAAATGTTAAATTGAGGATTCTGGCAACTTACATTTTATGAACTGGCACAGTATATAATGCAAGAGTGATTTCTGACACAGTGAAAAAGTTCTTTAAAATGGATTTAAGTCTTTTTTTCTAATTCCATTTTGTTTTAAATGCATATTTTAAATGTAGTTTTTCATTTAGTAAAAGTTGTCTAATTGATTTTGAAGTCTGTCTGGTTATTTAAAAACTCTTTTCAATTGCTACCCAGCAATTGATTTTGCTAATACTTCTCTTTCTGTCCTTGAGGCAGACTGGATCAGCTGCTGTTGGGACAGTGGCTTAGTCTTTTTTGAGGTGAGCACTGATGTTCTTTACTTGGTTCATAATGTTACAGTATTGTAACATCAGGACAGCCATACGATACTTTTCTGAGTTGATCAATGATGACTGTATCAGTTCAAGTTTGGAAAGGGTGGATTTCTGTCCAAGCACTGGTCTCCAAAATTCTCCCCCCTTCCTCTTCCCCTCCTCCCCCCCAAAAAGGGGGGAAATCACAATATCAAGTAGTGAGATTAATACTTTCGGAATCTAAGCAAAATTGGGAAATGCTTTTTGTATTCTAAAATACCGATGTCTAGAGTTGGATAGTATAGTACATTATGTGTATAATGTGCTCACTTGTGTTGCAAATGTTTCCTCGAGGTGATCTTCAGAAGAGAATTCAAGTATCTTCAGAGAGTGTCTCTTAGGTGTTTTTTGTTTTTAATTCCTATTTCCTGTTATAATAGAAATTAAGGTAATGTTTCTCCAGGAGAAACATCATCATACACTGGTGATACCATACAAGTGAAATCTGACTGAGAGGAAGTGATTTTTATACTGGGTACGGGGATGGACTTAACACCTGTAACTAAAATGCTAGAATAAATGGTCTGTTAGACTGAATATCCCTGCCCCATCCAAGGCTGACAGCTCCTGTTCCACATCTAAAACATTGAGCAAAAAAAGGAAAAACCAGTATTGACATTCTTGATACTTTGAGGGCAAACACAAACATAATTTTAAAAAAGTTAATGCCTGTATTCATCAAAAAAGCAATTAATGTCTTAGTGCATTCTATAATGATGCAATCACATGCTTAGCAATGTTGAATATTACTTCGCATTCTTTTTTTATCTTGACATGAATGAGAGGTGATGTGTAACAAATGAAATTTATCATAGATGCCCCCCCTCTTATGCAAAAAGTAATAGTGAAAATAAAACACTTAACCTTTAACTGCATTGAAAGGCAAAATTTACTGAAGCAAAAGAGCTTTCAGATTTAGACCCATACATCAATGGCTTTCATAATTTCACTTGCTTAGAAATGCGTCGGGTGGTTTTCAGGTGTGGAGAATGAGTGGGATCCCAATTTTCTTGGAAGATCTGAAGGTATATGGTACCATAAAAGCACTGTCCTGACTCATGGTGAGATTTGAGGAAATTAAAGTTTCTACATTAGGGGGCTTCTAAACATTGCTATAACGAGTTAACATTTGAGTTAACCTACTAAATATTGAATTTGGGGAGCTTATGGTTGAGACTAGCTCACTTTTTATATCTATATATTTTTAGATCTCAAAGCATTTTACAAAGGAATGGAAATCTCCATTTTATAAATGGGCAGATTGAGGCACAGAATTCTCAAATTTAAAAAAAAAAAAAATGGGGAAGTGGAAAGATTTTTCTCAATGACATTTAAGGAGTCCCTAAAGCAGTATCTACACTATAGAAATTTGGCACGCTACCATGGTGGTTATAGCACACTTCTAATGTACATTTTGTTCACACAAGTGCTTATAATGCTATAATAAACTTTTAAGTTAGTCTTGCTTTGAGCAAGACTATACCACACTGTGGTCCACCATTGTCCATTTCCACCGGTGCAATGTTGGTATGGATAGACTGATGGTGTAACTGCCCCATAATTGGCCTATAGAGTGCCTTGGAGTGCTTAGGTGGCCAGTCTGGTCTGCTTTCTGCATTTCACTTTCCAGGCATCAAGTTAGCAGCAGCCACCAACTATACAAAAAAAAATATTCACTGTGGAGCAAAGCTGTGTGAAGCTTGTGCTGGGAAAACTTCAGTGATTAATTTGATTCAGATCACCTGCATGATCCAGTTGGCCAAAGGCAGACACGTGAACACTGGTAGCTGAAGAGAGGTGATTTAGGGTCAACTGAATTCTGCTCTGCAATATTTTAGTGCAGTGATGTTCAGCTAAAGGGCCAATCATACATCAGGGGAGATACTTTTGGCCTGCTCTGCTTTATTTTGTCCCAGTCAGGTAATACAGAAGAAGCAGAAACCATCCCCAAATCCCCCTCTAGGGAGTCCATCAATGTGAATGAGGCCTTGGCAGCATATTCAGCACCTTTTATCTTCCTCCCCACAGTCTTTGGTGCAGGGATCATGTTGGGGGCAGGAAAGGTACGTGGGTAATGTGTGCTACCCTCTGGCTATCAACAGCTGGTGTATGGTTCTTGGTAACCATTTCCAGCTGGGCAGAGAATGAGCCAGTCATAACTGGGTGTTGTTGTTGTTTTTTTTTTTTTGCCTACAGTTTTTTGTCCCTCTTGAGTGCAGGGAGGAGGGGAAGCTGCCCATTGCTAGGGGATCCCCTGAACTCGGGCAGAGTCACTCAAGTATCTTTCTCTCCTGGGGTTCTTACAGCTTTGCAAGTGATGGTTCTGGCTGCTCCACCTTCCTCCCTCCCTCCCCAGCAAAGCAGCAGGGGAGCTGCTGATCAACTGCAGCAAGCAAGAGAGAGCAGCTTCAGTCCTCCTGGCTTGCATCTAATAGTGCAGAGGAAGCAGTAAGAGGCAATGTCCCCTCTGCCTTCTTGTGGTCACAGGGCTGATTGACACTTCTACTGAATTACTGGGTGCAATTCCAGAAGCACCTTTTTTTTTTTTCAATTCATAATCATGACAAATTATCTTAAGTGTTACCCTCAAGGGCTGCAAGTTTGGAAACTGCTGCTTTGATGCATTGGTTCTCAAACTTGTCCAAAGAGAATGTACTAGTAGCTTGTAGCGAGCTGGCTCCTCATATACTGCTAGCTTTCCTTGTTTCTAGCTGCTAAATTGAATGAAACAGCTAGAAATATTTCTTCCATATAAACAACTTATGTAGGTGGCACAAGGATATTAGCAATTGCGAATGAAGCAAGGTGGTTCACAAATTAATCTTAAGATATGGCCTACGCTAGAAAAGATTTTTAGATGCTCTTCATGTATAGATAGGCACCACTTGGAGTGTCAAGCAGTAAAGCAAGAAGATAGAGATGGGTCTTGTATAGTAAGCCCTGGGACAATAAACTAGTCAGATTTACAGTGGAAAATTCACCCCTTTTCAAAGAGCTGGCACAAGTCCTCAGGACTTGCATTTCTGTCTAACCCAAAGTGTTTTTGGATAGCATGGAGGCATTATACGTTGTATTGGTGAGGGTCAAGGAGGATATAGATATGAACAGAAGAGACAGACCTCCCACTATCTGCAAGAAGTAAGTGAGATTCCTCCACACACTCCTTCAGGGTTGGATTGTGGCCATTTCTGATTTGTTGGTAGATTGCTATATACCACATGCCATCTCTACCGTCTTTGTCCTAGTGAGATAGATGGGTGAGGTAATATCTTTTATTGGACCATCTTCTGTTAGTGAGAGAGAAGCTTTGGAGCTCTAGGACACCAATTCAAGTTCAGCTCCAAGTCAGTAGTGAGTGAAAGTTCTTACTATTGGATGGCCGCCTGATTGTCTTCATGGACTGATTTTATTGGTCTAACTCACTTTCCAGTGGACAGGTGTTTATATCACATTTAGCTTCCCTGCTGGTAATTTCATTAGGAAGGGTTAAGACTGAAGGCTGGTATACACCAGACCTGGGGTTCTCAAACTTCATTGCACAGTGACCCCCTTCTGACAACAAAAATTGCTACACCACTCCAGGAGTGGGGACTGAAGCCTGAACCTCCCCAAGCACTGCTGCCCTGGACAGGGGAGCCAAAGCCAGAGCCCCACTTTGAACAGGTCAGGGTCAATGTGCAGTCAGCCTTCACTCCTGGGGCCAACAAGAGAATCCCACATGCGGCTGTGGCCAAAGACCGATATCACACATCATTGACGACTGACCTTGGACCAGATTTGATGGTGATCTGAGGGCTCTACACTTCACTGATGAAGCTGCCACATATTGGCTTGGCAAGCTCTGCATGTGATGATAAGCAGCAGCAGCTCCAAACCCACAGCCAAGACCTGGTGTTATCACTTATCTTGAATAGTTCTGTCGGAGTACAAGATATTGACAGGGGAACATTGCCTGATGCGGTGCAACTGCTTGCCTAGGCTCTCCACATTGACATTTAGGGTACAGAAGGGCCAATGAGTGGTGTGGCAAATCAAAGTTGGGACCAACCATGATCGGGTCAGTTACAGGAGACTGGTTTCTGACATCAGCTGCAGACCATTCTTCACACCACGTCGATATCACAGAGAAATCTGAGCAGGACAAGTGGCACCACAACAGGTGCCTCAACAAGCGCACCCTTGGGTGGTCAAAGAGATCTGTGTATAGTGGTAGGCTTGGGTTTGCCCTGATCATCTCAATCATTCTGGGTGTAACATCCTCATGATGGACAGCTGGAGAAGTGATTCTGATTAACACAGGGAGCCCTGGTACTGGTGTGGGTCAAATCACCTGTTATGATGTGCATGGTTGAGTGTAGTTGTGTGTTAATCAACTTGACATGAGATTGATCTGGCTCTGTTCAAGCACAGTATTGCTACAAAGTAACTGAGGGCTAAACCAGATTATTTGAGAGTTTGCTCCCTGTGAATATCGGCCAGTTTGCTTAGAAGGTTGTTCCATGACCTCACCTTAGCAGCAGTTTTTCCTCAGGTGGTTAAGATATGAGAGAGCTCTATCTAGGGTAACTCTGAGGTAGACTAGGTGGGATTTGTGTGTTCAAGCAATGACCATTGAGAAAGATATTGAGTTATTGGGCTGCTCTGGCCCTGTAAAGATGAAACACGCACTTGTAAAGATGGAACACACTCAAAACTGTCTGGGTCACATTTAGTTGTAAATTCCACCAACTACAGTATTAGGCCATCTTAAACATGTGAGCGTTTAGGGTGTCTTCAAGTTCTGGGAATGACCGTGCTTGGATGTCTAAGCAAATGTTATGTGTGTACATGAACCTGCAGGAGTGGGTAAGCGGAAGGTCATTTGTGTGCAGGTTGAAAGCACTGGTGCCAGCACAGAACCTTGGGTAGATCATGCCATAAGCTATGATGAATGTCAATATTGCACACTGGTAACACGGTATCCCAATGTCCACCCTTAAAAGTCACTGCCTGGCCATTATCCTATGTCCAATAGCCTGCTTCTATGCCTACTTCACCACTGAGTAGTACCTTTCTCCGCTAATGTAATCCTGGACTGCTGTTTTTGTAGGGTGGGGGACGGAGGGGAGGCAGACAGGGTTGGCTTGGGGAAGGAGAGAGAGAATGGGCATATGGGTTCCTTCCACTGCTACAGCACAGTACATGAATCCCAATTGTTTAAAGTTCAGCGATCTCTGCCAGTTGGTTAAGTCCCTGTAACATACTAAGGCCTGGTCTACACTAGGCGTTTATGTCGAAGTTAGCGCCATTACATCGAATTAACCCTGCACCCGTCCACACTGCGATGCTATTTAGTTCGACATAGAGGTCTCTTTAATTCGACTTCTGTACTCCTCCCCGACGAGGGGAGTAGTGCTAAATTCGACATGGCCATGTCGAATTAGGCTAGGTGTGGATGGAAATCGACGCTAATAGCTCCGGGAGCTATCCCACAGTGCACCACTCTGTTGACGCTCTGGACAGCAGTACGAGCTCGGATGCTCTGACCAGCCACACAGGAAAAGCCCCGGGAAAATTTGAATTTGAATTCCTTTTCCTGTCTGGCCAGTTTGAATCTCATTTCCTGTCTGGACATCGTGGCGATCACAGCAGCACTGGCAACGATGCAGAGCTCTCCAGCAGTGATGGCCGTGCAGTCTGTGAATAGAAAGAGGGCCCCAGCATGGACTGATCGGGAAGTCTTGGATCTCATCGCTGTGTGGGGCGATGAGTCCGTGCTTTCTGAGCTGCGCTCCAAGAAACGGAATGCAAAGATCTATGAGAAGATCTCTAAAGACATGTCAGAGAGAGGATACAGCCGGGATGTAACGCAGTGCCGCGTGAAAATCAAGGAGCTGAGACAAGGCTACCAGAAGACCAAAGAGGCAAACGGACGCTCCGGATCCCATCCCCAGACATCCCGTTTCTATGAGGCACTGCATTCCATCCTCGGTGCGGCCGCCACCACTACCCCACCACTGACCGTGGACTCTGAGGATGGGATATTGTCCACGGCCGGTTCCTCGCACATGTTAGCGGACGGGGAAGATGAGGAAGGAGATAAGGAGGACGAGGCAGTCGGCAGCGCTCACAACGCTGATTTCCCCGACAGCCAGGATCTCTTCATCACCCTTACAGAGATCCCCTACCAACCCTCCCCAGCCGTTACCCCGGACACAGAATCTGGTGAAGGATCATCCAGTAAGTGTTGTAAACATCTAAACATTTATTTTTAACAGAACAGGAATATTAACAATTAAAAGAATGGGTTGTTCATGATTAGTTTGCCCTAGGCACTTAACGGTTCAGTCATGGGCAGTGCAAGTTTTGAAAAAAAATCTAGCAATGTCCGGTTTTCCGTGATTGTCCTGCCCAAGCCGCTCTACTGTTTAGTCCCTGCTACTGCAGCTAGAGTAAGATGCGGTCTATATGTGCAGGGATAGAGCAGTAATCCTCCCGGGACATCTCGATGAAGCTCTCCTGGAGGTAATTGGAAAGCCGTTGCATGAGGTTCCTGGGGAGAGCGGCCTTATTGGGTCCTCCGAAGTACGACACGTTGCCGCGCCACGAGACTAGCAAGTACTCGGGAATCATTGCTCTGCACAGCAGGGCGGCATACGGCCCTGGTCTTTGGAGGCTTTCCCGGAGCATTCTCTCTCTCTCGCTGTCAGAGATCCTCATCAGGGTGATGTCGCCCATGGTGACCTGCTTTGAATTAGGTAGGGGAATGTTAGTGTTGGGACTGCTTGCTCGTTCCTTTACAGAACTGTAACCGCTGGTTTGCAGCCACGCGGTGGAGGCGGGAGAGGGGCTGCCGAAAGGGATCGTTCCTGGGGACAGCCGCGAGGGGGTGGGACAGGGGCAGAGTTCCCGCTTGCCGGATTGCTGGCAGCAGGTACTGACATTGCTTTAAATGTGAAATGAGGCCAGTGGTAATATAAAAGTTTTAAACTGCCACAAGTCTACGGCTTACCATGTCTGCCTGCAACAGAAATTCCGTTGTGCTGCCCCGCTTCTCAAATGTGCTGTGGAAGACCCCAGGCACTGAATGCGAAGGCCGAGAATTCGACCTTGTGCTGAGTGCGCATGTGATAGGTGCTGTGCATGGTCTTGTTCACAGAGAAAGACTATGTTCTTTGTTCACAACTACATTTATCTTTCTGAGGAATTCACTCCCTTTTTCCCATTCCCACAGCCACATCTGCGACTGTCTCACAACCTAGCCTGGCATCACACTCCCAGAGGCTAGCGAAGATTAGGCATAGGAAGAAGAGGACACGGGAGGACATGTTCTCTGAACTTATGGCCTGTTCCCAAGCCCAGGCAGCACAGCAGACCCAGTGGCGGGAGAAATTGACCCAAATGCAGCAAGCAAACATGGATCGGGAGGAGAGGTGGCGGCAGGAAGACCAGCAGGCGACTCAAACGCTGCTTGGACTACTGAGGGAGCAAACAGACACGCTCCGGCGCCTTGTGGATGTTCTGCAGGAACGGAGGCAGGAGGACAGAGCCCCGCTGCAGTCCATCTCTAACCGCCCTCCCCCGCCACCAAGTCCCATACCCACCTCACCCAAAGTGCAAAGAAGGAGAGGCGGCAGAGTCCCTGCTAACTCTCACTCCACCCCTGCAGAGAGCTCTAGTAGCAGAAGGCTCTCATTCCCCAAAACTTGAAAAGTTCTTTCCTTCCCGCCTGACACAAGCCCCCGTCCAAGTTTCACCTCCCAGTTCCATGTGTAGTTGATAATAAAAAATACGTTCATGTTAACTACTGTTTCAATCATGTTCTTTTGGAGGAGGAGGGGAAAGGGGGTTGGTAATTGGACAGGACAGTCACCTTTGGCAGGGTACATAGGCGGGGGCAGGCACAGCAGCAGGGCACATACACAGTGCAGTGATGCAGTGACTAGTTACCCTGGTTAGTCTGGGAGGTTGTTTTCATGTTATGTGGTGGGGGGTGGGTTGCTCTGTGACTTTGTGGCGGGGGAGGGCAGTTACAGATCTTAAGCGGCAGTCCTTATGCAGGATCACAGAGCCATGCAGCAGGGGATCTGTAATCGTCCTCCCCCTGCCACAAAGTCACATAGCCCCCCCATACACACAGTCCCGATCAGGAGGGGTGACAGGCTCCGTTGAAAGAACCATCCCACCGCAGCGGAGCCCGTCAATCCTTGAGTTTAGAAGCTTCATTCGCGTCACTACACTACACCCGCTCCGCACCACAGTCTGCGTCCCAGTTTTAAAAAATTCCCGCGAAAACAGTATTAAAAAAAACGGTGTGCATTAACAAAGTAGAACTATTTTTATTTCGAAACGTGTGTTGGAAGGGGGTGAAGGGGGTATGTAACTGGGTAGGATAGTCAACATTAACTGGGTAAAGAAACGGGGGCAGGTTCAGCTTCTCTGTACACAAACTTAAAAGTCACAGGTTACCCTGCTCACTCAGGAACTTTGCTTTCAAAGCCTCCCGGATGCACAGCGCTTCCCGCAGGTCTCTTCTAATCGCCCGGCTGTCTGGCTGAGCGTAATCAGCAGCCAGGCTATTTTCATCAACCTCCCACCCCGCCATAAAGGTCTCCCCCTTGCTCTCACAGAGATTGTGGAGCACACAGCAAGCTGCTATAACAATGGGGATATTGGTTTCGCTGAGATCACAGCGAGTCAGTAAGCTTCTCCATCTCCCCTTGAGACGGCCAAAAGCACACTCCACCACCATTCTGCACTTGCTCAGCCGGTAGTTGAAGAGTTCTTTTTCAGTGTCCAGGGCGCCAGTATAGGGCTTCATGAGCCAGGGCATTAGCGGGTAGGCTGGGTCCCCGAGGATGACTATAGGCATCTCCACATCCCCAACAGTTATTTTGTGGTCCGGGAAGTAAATACCTTGTTGCAGCCGTCTAAACAGACCAGAGTTCCTGAAAACACGAGCGTCATGAACCTTGCCCGGCCATCCCACGTAGATGTTGGTAAAACGTCCCCTGTGGTCCACCAGTGCTTGCAGCACCATGGAAAAATAGCCCTTTCGGTTAATGTACTGGGTGGCTTGGTGGTCCGGTGCCAGAATAGGGATGTGAGTTCCATCTATGGCCCCACCGCAGTTTGGGAATCCCATCGCTGCGAAGCCATCTATGATCGCCTCCACGTTTCCCAGGGTCACTACCTTTGGCAGCAGTACATCAACGATTGCCTTGGCTACTTGCATCACAACAACCCCCACGGTAGATTTGCCCACCCCGAACTGGTTCGCGACTGACCGGTAGCTGTCTGGCGTTGCAAGCTTCCAGAGGGCTATGGCCACTCGCTTCTGTACACTCAGTGCAGCTCGCAACCGGGTGTCATTGCGCTTCAGGGCAGGGGACAGCAACTCACAAAGTTCCAGGAAAGTTCCCTTCCGCATGCGAAAGTTTCGCAGCCACTGGGATTCATCCCAGACCTGCAGCACTATGCGGTCCCACCACTCAGTGCTTGTTTCCCGTGCCCAGAATCGCCGTTCCACGGCATCAACATGACCCATTGCCATCGTGATGTCCTCGGCGCTGGGTCCCCTGCTTTCTGAGAGGTCTGTGCTACTCTCAGACTTCAGGACATCACCGCGGTGCCGTAGCCTCCTCGCCTGACTTTTCTGCATCTGCCTCAGGGAAAGGTGTATGATAAGCTGCGAGGCGTTGAGAGCGGCCACAACTGCAGCGATGGTCGCAGCGTGCTCCATGCTCGCAGTGCTGTGGCATCCGCGCTGTCAATGACTGGAAAAGTGCGCGAACTGATTTCCCGCCGGCGCTTTCAGGGAGGGAGGGCGGGAGTGATGGACGGATGACGACAGTTACCCAAAAGCACCCTCGACACATTTTGTTACCCAGAAGGCATTGCCGGCTACACCCAGAATTCCAATGGGCAGAGGGGACTGCGGGAACTGTGGGATAGCTGACCACAGTGCACTGCTTCGAATGTCGACGCTTTCACCGTTAGTGTGGACTCACAAAGTCGAATTACTGTCCTTAGTGTGGACACAGACGTTCGACTTTGCAATATCGATTCCAAAAATTCGATGCAAGTAAATTCGAACTACTCTCGTAGTGTAGACAAGGCCTAAGAAGCATTTGGTCATGTCTCACCTAATCAGTTCCCTGCCACTGCAAGGGCCTCAGACATTGGTGGCAAGTCAGGCTCCTCTGTTCTCTGCCAGTGGCACACAACAGTTTATTCCCCATGGAGTTAAAATGTTTTAGTCTAACCCAACTTATTGGGCTCAATACAGGGATAACAGGGTGAAAGTTAATGGCCTGTTATATACAGGTCAGACTAGAAGGGACCATTAGATCATCCAGTTTAAAACTGGAATTCAAATTGCCCTGTAAACCTCCACAACAAAATGGACTTTCCTGACCTGAACTGGTGCTCTACTGACCAACAGTTATCTGGGATAGCTAGGTTCCATAGGGTAATTCACAGAGAGTGAAACTTTCATTCTGGTGGTGGGATGTTGGGGTTAGCTCACTACAGAATTAGGAAGGAGCTTTTCTGTAACTCTGAAGTTCAGCAGCTGTTGCTCATCCCAGATCTTAACAATTTTGTTCTACCAATCTGCTCATGGTCCAGACCCAAAAGTTGTGCTCCTTCATCCTCAAGTAGCACAAAGACCCAGTTTCTTTGGGGTAAGGGATATACAATCATTGCAACAACACCTCCAACTATTGCTCTGTCTCTGCCTGCCTGCAAGTTCAGGTATAGCTTCCATTGTATTGCTGCAGACACCATGCAACTGCTTTTCTCAAGCTCTGGCAAACACCTTTCTTTCTGAATGTTCACCTTGACCTCCATTTTGAGAAAAGCCCTAGAGGAAATGAGCTGGTACCCAAGAATTTATAGGAGTTTCTCTCCTTCTATACTTCTGTTGGCTTCCTCAAAAGTTTCCAAAAGTCTCTGCTCCTGAACTCTGGGATAGGTACCCACAGGGAAATGCAACTGCAGTACTATAAGTTTTGCACCACATTCACATATGCATTGAATTAAACATGGACTTGCTGTATTGTTGATGCTCAACTGTGCTAACCAATCAGTTCAATTACCAATGATTCAGTTTTTCCCTGTAAACACAGCCTTTTTGAAAAACCGATAGCACTGTTATGCTTGCTCTGGTGCAGCAGTGAATGCAACGTCATGCTTTTAAGAAGGAAATAATATTTTTAAAGGACATATACTTAAAATATAGGGCTTTTTATAAAGAGAATACACCTTTTAGTGGCTCATTTTATCAGTGTTCCTAAATTATCTAGATTCGGATTGCAAGAATTTCTGAAAATCCATCACTTTGTATAATCCGTGTTACATACTTAGGCCTGGCTGTATTAAATATTTTCAGGCATATCGTCTACTTTTCTTGTGCTCTTTCATCAATTTGCTGATCTACTGTATCTTTCTGACCAGACCCCTCTCATGCTTCCTCTGAATGCTTTTCCATTATAGAGAATCATTACAAGGTACTGTTCCAATGCCACTTTTACATTTTTGCATATTTTTGATTCAAGAAAGGCAGTGTACAGAGTGAGGGAGAGAGATTTCCTTGTACAACTGGTGGAAATGTTTGGAAGTGGATACATTTTCAACTTGTATCTTAGATTAATCTTTAAAACCACTCAATCCAGATTGCCCTTGGATACTTCAGTGATATGTCTGGGTCTAACTGCAAGGAAATCATTAATTAAAAAATTCTAAGCTTATTTTTCAACTCTTAGAAGTAGCAAACTGCTCCCTAGCGACCTATTTGGCTACAAGTGCTTGGTTTAAAATCATCTGGGACTCATTTATTATGGAAAAGCTTACAGACAATACAGAATAGTTCCTGCATAATTTACCTCCCTTTTTTAGAATGAAAACAAAATAACCATATTGATTCAACTTGTTTTAATAGAAGCTAAATAGGGATTACATGCAATGCTAAATCCAGTATTTGACATTTAACAGAAATCTGTTTCCTGCTCATACTAGGTTTAAATTGAAAGTGGTGTAACAGTGCCTCCTGGTGTCTGAGTCAAACATATGGTGAACAAACAAAAAAACTTCCTGAAATTATTTGGACTATATTTAAAATTGTATTTTACAATGTTTAAAGGACCAGTTTCAATATATTGTGTGCAGGGCATGTAACTTGATGGTAATGTTTTTGATACTATGGAGTGACGAGTGTTACAGACCTTTGACCTTATAGCTGAGAATGGGAAGAAAAAAACCCTGTAACATCTTGTTGCAGAACCTCCATCCTCTACAGTGGATAAAAGACAAAAACAGGAGCGGTCCATTTGGGAGATATGTGGGAACAAGCAACTGCTACTTGTCCTGTACCCTAGCCCCCTTACGTTGATTTTTATAGGGGTGAACTGTAAATTTGAAGCTGAAAAAAAAAGTGCCTTAATTTACAAATATCAATATGTATTTATTGACAATTTAAAGAAGCACTGTAAATACTAGAGAGGAATTATGCCTAGTGCATGGATTAAGGTGTGAGATTAGATAAATCACTTAGCTTCCCTGTGCCTGAGTTTCCAAGGGTAGTTTTTAGGGATAATTTTTAGCTGCCAATGTGTGGGAGGATGAATTAATTGTTTTGTAAAGTGCTTCGAGGTCCTTGGATGAAAGGTGCCATAAGTGCAAAGTATACTGTACATTTTAAACACTTTTCTTGGACACACAAACTGCAGGCAGGAACTGATGCAGATTGATTAAACTCAAATACAGGCATGAAGCAGAAAAGAGGTACAAAAGAGCAGATTTCTGCCTGGCTGACTTAGCTTTATACTGTCAGTGTTCCCCATTTCAGCCTCTTCTGTGCAAATTTATAGCTAGCAATTTGCACACAGACTGACTGACCCATTTCCCCCTGCCTACATTATACGTTTGATCTCCAGAAGCCCACATGCCCTTTCTCACCATGTGATCACTGTCTCAGTTTCTAAGTGTGTCAGTCAAGTGTACTCCCGTTCCTCTGTTTGGTATTTTGTCTTCCCACTTTATTTTCAGGAGCCTGTGCAGGCATCTGCTGTTCAATCTGATGTGCCTAGCATATGTAGCCCACATTTCTGAACTATAAAGCAGGGATGACGGCCCGCGAGTCTCATAAATTCGCATCATCACCTTAGTTGATGGTTTGCTGTTATTCCAGGCATGTTTCTGTAATAGGCCAAAATTCTTAGCTGCTTTTCCAGTTCTATTTGTCAATTAAATCTGAAGGGCAAGATTCCCACTGTGTAGCACCCAAGTAACAAAAGCTATCAACGATGCCAAAAGATTTACCTTGCAGAGGGATGTCAGGCATTGGTTATTCCACCCCTTGGTACATGATCACAATCTTCTTGAAACTAATTGTCAACCTAAAGTTTTTGCATGATGCAGAAAATCTACCCAAGGGATTTTGCAGGGAAGATTCACGGTGGGCAACCATGGCTGTGTCATCCACAAACAGGAAATCTCTCAGAAGCTGCTCTTTCACCTTGTTTTTCACTCTAACGCTTGCGATGTTAAACAAGCTTCCATCTAGTCCAGTTCGAAGATAAATGCCATCACTGTTGCCCTTAAAGGCATGAAAAAGCAAGAATGAAAAGTAGGTGTTAAAAAGCACAGGGGCTAAAACATACCTGTTTCACCCCATTGTTGATATCAAAGACATTTGATTCTATATTCTCATGCACTATAGTTGCCCTCATACCTTGATGTAATGAACAAATGTTAAACAATTTGGGGGGGCAACCCAGTTTCTTCAGAATAAAAAGGCCTTGTCTGTTGACCGTATCGAAGGCCTTCCTCAGATCGATAAAGGCTATGTACAGTGGTTTTTGTTTTTCTCTACACTTCTCTTGCAGCTGCTTCACTTAAAATATCTATTAAAGTATTAATAAAGCATGGAGAAATGGAAAAAACTCTTCCTTGTTGCCATTAGAATTGATGTCCCTGAAGGCATGTCTGACACCACTGCTGCTTCTATTGGTCTGTAGAGTGGAAAACAATGATGCTGAGTGTTTCTTTCCATCCTCCAGTGAATCTTTAATTCTGCTATAAAACAGACAAGAATTTAAACCAGGATTTTATTGCTCAATATTTCTTGTGGGATTTAATCTGTGAAGAAAAAAATTGATAAAGCTGAATCTCACTAGTTCAGGGGTTCTCAAACTCTTGTACAGTGTGGACCAAAACTCAATAGTGTCTCATGGACCTTCTTCCCTCTCATTTGCAATCAATATTTTTTTGTGACAACTAAGGTAATTGCGTGCATGGAATGGTAACATTAGGATATTATTTATATATTTTAACTCTGATTTTGATGGGGTTTTTTTTTCTTCACTTCACCTCCCTCTCCCATCTATTATGTTTCTCCTTGAAGGAGCAGTGCTTAAAAAAGTCTTTGTCCTGTCTACACTGCAGCTTCTGTTAGGATTGGAATTTGCACCACTATAAAAAAAAAATACACATTTTCCCAGTATAGACACACACACACCCCCGCAATTGCTAGCCACTCCAGTTCCACTGGACCACCCCATTGCCAATATTGTCAACTCCAAGTGTTCAAAAGACATGAATTGGGCTCCCCAAAAAATCATTAGATTGGCTTAAAACTAGTGAGATTTTAAAAATAAATTCACAATTCTTTTATTTTCCTTCTAGGTTTGGGTTTTCAAGCTTTTCCCTGCAACCCTGAAAGCTAGAGACTTGGGGGGAAATAAAAACTGCTGAGTGTCTTATGTAATATCACAACACCTGGAGCTTGGACTTTTAGAAAAACACCAAATATTGTGAAACTCACTATAAAATTGGAGTTTGAAATTGTTTTAACAGATAGGAACACACGGGCACAAAGTAAGATGTCAGTGGAACCCAAGTCTCCTGACTCCCCATTGTGTAGATTCTTCTGTTCTTCGAGTTACTGTCCCAATGTCTAAGTAAGGTGTGTGCATTCCTGTCCACCTTTGATCAGAGATTTTTCATCAGAAGTGCCCGAGAGGCCACGCCTACACATCCTTTTGCTCTGAACTGAGGGTATAGGGAGGGGAGACCTGCTGCTGCTCTAGTTCTTCTCAGCTGGCTGTGGCTAGAGATGGAGCATTGCAACATTCAGAAGCAAAGCCTGCTATCTGACAGTTTACATTTCTACTTAACGTTCTTTATTTTTACTTTATTTCTTTTCCTGGCAGTTTCATGCCATGGGGTCCCCACGCCTCAATCCTTGGTTTGCTACAGCTAGCTAGGGCATCTGCCATCTTAGCCTCTGTAGCCTTTCTTCTGCCCAAAATTCCAAGCTTCAAACCCTGCCAGAGATCCTCCCCCCTCCCTTAAGATCTGTAGAGCATTATTGAGAGGATCCAGGTCAATGGCTAGAGGGAAGGAGCAAAATTCATCCCCAAAACACACTGCTTCTCCTTGCAGTTATGTGAGCTTCATGTGTAGACTGGGATAAAGGCATCCTTATTGAGAAATAGGGGATAAATTCTGCATACACAATTGGTCAGCAGCACGCTCTGTGTTGGGATTAACTTGCTAGTGCAGTCATGAAAGGGGTTTTTTAAATATTTTTAATGGGATATTGAGTTAATACTGTTAATCAGTGGAAAAGTATCCCAGTAGCTAGTCTGAATTTTATAATGTGTTTGACATGGTATTAAGCAGGCTGAGGTCTCTGTCTATCAAACCATGGACCTGGTTTATCATTGTTTAATATTGAACAGTGACTGGATTATGTTAATACCTTTGGCCTGTGTATTATATCTAAACTAATACAACAACTCACACAGGGTTTGTATTGGGATCCCATTTTCATATCCACCTCCCTCAAAGATCATCACGACAAATGCATCCTTGCTGGGTTGGGGAGCCCACCTTACGGACTCCATAGTGCAAGGTAAATGGAGCTCTCTAAGAATTGCTGCCCCACATTAACATTCTTGCCCTCAGGGCAGTCTGATATGCATGCTTCCACTTCCTGCCCAGGATCAAGTGTCACAACTGACAACAGCGCAGTGATGTACTAGATCATCTGCCAAGGAGGAGCAAGATCTCAGTCTTCATGCATAGAAGCGATGAAGCTCTGGAATTGGTGTCTAACCCACCAAATCAATATCTTAGCTGCTACCTATTGGGTCTGCAGAACACCTTAGCAGACACTCTGGACAGGCATTTTTGTCAGGATCACAAGTGTGAGCTGGGCAATCCTAACTCTTGCAAGATCTGGGCCTCCCCACAGATAGAAATCTTTGACACCATCCAACATGAAATGCCAGCACTCCTCAAGGGAAGGACTCAGCTGCAATTCTCTGGGGAGATGCCTTCCTCACACCTTGGCCTTGGATTCCGTTATATGCCTGTGTTCCAACACCACTGCTTCTCAGAGTCTTGAAGACACTGAAACAGGAGAAAGCAGTGGTTAACCTCAGAGCCCCAACATAACTGAAACAGGTTGGGTTCCTGGACCTGATTTGTCTAAGTCAAAGGCCACCTCTTCTCTCTTTGATCACAGACCTCCTGACCCAGAAGTCTGGCCATGTAACTCATCCCAATCTCTCCTCATTACACCTCCATGCATGGCTTTCAGGCCTACAGCAGGATTGTTCTCTTGAGGTGCAGTTCGTGCTGCTGAAGAATATAAAACCCACCACAAGGAAAACCTACCTGCCAAAGTGGAAGAGTTTCAAGCTTTGGTGCGCACAGCAGTCATTATCTCCATGTGAAGTTCACCTCTCTGTCATACTTGGCTACATGTTAAACTTAAAAACCCTTGGGTTATCATTCAGCTCTATCAAAGTCCACCTAGCTGCCATTTCAGCCTTTCCCCAACCAGTTGAAGGGTTTTCAGTTTTTGTGTATCCTACTACAAGATTCCTGAAGAAACTGATCAACCTCTTTCCTCACCTAGGACAGCCTGCTTCACCGAGGGGTCTTTATTTAGTTCTCAATGCCAAGAGAGCCCCCACCCGCCCTTGAACCCTTGGGGAGTTGTTTGCTTCTGCACTTATCCTACAAAACCATGTTCCTTGTAGCCATTATTTCAGCCAGAAGGATAAGTGAATTGGGAGCTAGTGATGGGGGTGTGGTATTGCAATCTTTTCCCTGCTACTGGCACCTCCTGTAGGTTACCAATCTCACTAGGTGGGTCTTGAGTGGCTCAGCCCTCTGACCAAGACACACAGTCAAGAATAGATCCCTTCAAGGATAGCAAAGAGCTCACCTGTCTGCCCTCACCAGGACCTTCAGCATCATCTCTGGGCCCTTTAAACCCAGCCCTTTTCTCGGGTTTGTAAAGAAGCCTTGTCCTCTTCTCTGGGCTTAGGCCACTTTGCCAGTGGGGGGAACCCGGACCTGCTCACTACTCCAGGTTCCAGCTCAGGGCCCCTATAAACAGCAGCCATGTACTGCTTCCATCAATTGGTTGCTGCTATGATCCCTAGGCCTCTTCCTACCTGATCCCTTCGCCTTTGCCCATTACCTGGGTTATAGTTCTCAGGTGCCCGCTCTCTCTCTCTCTCCCAGATCCAGGATATACAGTCAGTCAAGCTCCTTTGGCCAGGGAGCAGAACCCTTCCTAGCCCCTCTGTTCCCAGCTGGAACTGCCTTGTAAAGGGCCTGCAACTTTTTATCTGCGCCTGCTGGGCTCTGATTGGCTGCTTCCATCAGGCCTCTCTAGGCAGGCCTGGAGAACCCACCTCTGCTCCTTCTTCCTGGGGCAGGGTTTAGCAGGACTGCAGGGCCTCCAGCAGGGGACCCTGTCACAGGGCTTTTGTAGCTGATCCACTGGATACAATATTCTATCAAGACAAGGTGACTCTTAATCCTCATCCTCATTTTCTATCCAAAATGATGTGAAAAACGAACAAGAATCAGGACATTCATCTACCATTTTTTTACCCCAGAACCTCATACTTCAATGGAAGAAGCCAATCTACATACTCTAGGTGTGAGAAGACCACTTGCTTTCGATCTCAACAGGACCAAATCCTTCAGATCCATGAAGGGAGTGTCTCTTTCCACACAAAGATTGTCTAAATGGGTCTTCAGGATGCAACTTAGCCTATTACAAAGCTTCAGAGGTGCACCTTCCACCTAGGATGACAGCCCATTCCATCAGAGCTCAATCCACTTCTGTAGCCCTGCTTATAAACATGCTCATTACACACATTTGCAAACCTGCCATCTGGTCATCTATACATACATTTTCCCAACACTATGCTGTCATTCATGCCTCCAGATCACATGTGGCCTTTGCTGAGGCCATTCTCCAAACTATTCTAAACTCAATTTCTCAGCATCCTCCTCCATAATTGAGATACTGCTCGGGAGTCATCTAACACGGAGCACTCACAGGGACAATAGCTCGAAGAAGGAGACTACTTGTATGAACACTGGAGTTCTTGGAGAGGTTTTCTCCCTATGGATGCTCCACTAACTGCCCTTCTTTCTCCTCTGCTTTGGAGTTCTCTTCTTCAGACTGTGTTTAAGAAGGAACTGGAGCAGTGGTGGTTCCACCCTTCCTATATATCCTAGTTCTGGAACATGAGGGTGTGTACAACACAGACCCATGAACTCTGCTGATGAAAAAAATCTCTGAAGGCTAAAACGCATGTGCACATCTAATGTGGAGCAGCCAGAGAGATAAAACACCTTGAACTCCAGTTACTGTACAAGTACCTGCTACTTTTTTATCCTGGGCTCTCTCCTGTTTCTTTCTTGAGTGTACTTGTCTTTCTCATCTTTTTCCAGTGTCTGTTATCCTTCTGATTTAACTTTTATTTATTTTTTACACCCTACCTTCCTCTAAATGTTTCCTTCATCCCTCTAATAGAGTGGCTTGCCATTAAAGGCTAGAGATCTGGGATCAGCAAACCCTGATTTCCAAGTTGGCACACCTGAGCAGGAATCAAGTGATTCCCCTATAAGATCGACAGGAAGTTGCAGAGAAGGGATTGGGGTGTTGCGCAGGGAGACTGGGAAGTGAGACTGCAGGCAGAAAAGGCATAGGAGTGCCTCAATAAGAGAGTAAACAGATGGACTTTGAGTTTTATTTTAAGTTTACTTTGTGAATAAACCGAGACCCCAAGAAACAGTGTTGTGAATAGACAAAACAGGTATGTGAAGTTTATTTGAGGAACCAAGAGGAGAAACTGAGGTAAAAGTCCACTTACAGGTCTGCTCTGAGGCCACCAAGGGGTGCTTGGGAGGTTTCTACTCAATGACAATCTCTCTCTCTCCCTGCCTGGCTCCAACACCCTGTAAATTTCTGCACCTCCCCACCTTGGATCTCCTATCCCTCAGATCCCTTGTCCTCTCCATTCTCCTAGATCAGTGGTTTTCAACCTGTAGTCCGCAGACCCCTGGGGTACTGCAGACTATGCCTAAGATGTCCTAGGGGGTCCACCCCTCCATTTGAAATATTTTAGGGGTCTGCAAATGAAAAAAGGTTGAAAATTGCTGTCCTAGATGCTCTTTATCCTTTTTTTTTTTTGCTTTTCCCCTGTATGCTCTCTATCTTCTTGGGACTCTCTTTATCTTTTCAGTGGGCTCCTTCTTCCAACCCCTCTCTACACAGATTTCCATTCTTGGATCTCTTTCCTTTCCCCCACATAACAAGAGGTCTCACCCCCCCTAGTAAGTCTCAGTTCCCACACATCCTTAGTGTTTTTCCCACCAGGGCTGGCTCCAGGCACCAGCAAAGGAAGCAGGTGCCTGGGGTGGCCAATAGAAAGGGGCGGCACTCCGTCCGTTATTGGGGCGGCACGTCCGGGTCTTCGGCGGCAATTTGGTGGCGGAGCCTTCAGTCCCTCTCTTCTTCTTCGGCGGCACTTCGGCGGCAGCTCAAACGGGTTTTTCTTTTTTCTTTTTTTTTTTTTTCTTTGCCGCTTGGGGCGGCAAAAAAGCTGGAGCCGGCCCTGTTCCCCACACTACAGTCCCCTTCTTTATTCCATTTGGACTCTCAACCTCACTCAAATCTCAATAGCACCCTGCTCCCCTTTGCATCAAATCCTCTGTCCCAGCACACACACCCCTTATTGCACAGCAGCTTCTGCCCCTTGTATTCCAGCCTCTAACTCACCCCTTCTGCCACTGGCACTTAGTCACTTCCCTGTTCTGCCCCACTGTGGTGCACCATCTCTGTCTTAGTCCTTAACACCCAGCCTCCAACCTATTCTGCCTCCAGCACCTCCTCATTCCCCCTTGCACCCCTAACTAGTGGCACCCCAGTAACCCAGACTAGATGATCTAATGGCCTTAAACTCTATGAACCACCATTTTAGCAGCCCCTAAGCACCAGCCACCTCTTCCCCCAAAGGTCGCTAAGTATTACACCCTCTACCTCCCATCTCCCTGCTCTGCCCCCAGCCTCCCATCTGCTTATCCTCTGCTATCACCCAACCTCCCCGCACAGGATCCTCATGGCTGGCCCATTCTCCCCTGCCCCAGCGCCCTGAGCCGCCTTGGGCTGAGAGCTGGGCAGGAGCAGAGCAGCAGTTGCTGCTGGCTAACAGTAGGAAAAGGGAGTGTCATGGTGCCCCCTGCCTGCCAGGAGGAGGGCTGCAGGGACTTGGCCAGAAGCCCTTGGGGCAGGCACTCCAGGGTGGGGGGTCCCTAACTCTGTCTACAGCCCGGGCCTGAGAGACTGGCAAGGTGGGGCACGACTTGACTGTGGCCTTTCCATCTGCAATCTTGCCTAGCAACAGGGCTCTCCCTTTTTTGATTGGGTAACACTAGCCTCGCCTCCCCTCCCCCAAGGAAAGGGCCTGAGGGGAAACCAACACCGCCTGGCCAGGATAGCATGAGGCCGAGTCCCTCACATTCTGATTGGCCGAGGCTGCTCCTATCCTCCCCGTGATTGGCTATACAAGGGGTGGGGCTGGGCAGCCTCCAGCTAGAACAGCCTCGTGCTGGTCTCTGCGGTGAAGGTAGGAGGGAGGCTGGGAGGCAGCCGGCTTCCCCTCCCACCTGAGGTGCCCAGCCTGAGGTAACTGTTCCAGCAATCTCCACCCTGCCCCCATTCGGAACAATGACCCCGCCCCACAGTACCCCATGGGGGGGTGGGGTGCTCTCCGCTGGTCAGTGGCCTCCCCCCGCCTCCTGCCTCTCCAGCAGGCAAACTCAGTGCCAGAGTCAGGTGGTCTGGGGCCTCAGGCACAGCACACGGCCAGGCCCACGGCTCGCCCTGCACAGGGTCCTGGGGCTCTCGCGGGCCTCCTTTCTCTCCAGAGTAGCAGGGGCATGGGGCTCCTTTAGTGAGTACTTGGCGAGGGCAGCTGCGCGGGGCCTGCTGTGCTTTTCTCCTCCTGCTGCTGCTGAAGTGGCTTTAGCAGGGCCCGGCAGAGCACTGGGTCTTGGTGGTTACGCCCCAATGAGCCGCACAGGGACATTTGCACCCTTCTGAGCTACTCTCTCAGGCTCTCTACAGACTCACATGTACGTCACCACATCGGTGAGACCTGGGCCACAGGCTCCAACTTAATTTCACAACCACCAGGCTAGAAATTTACTTAAAAACAAAAAGCTCAGATTCTGATGCAATCCCATGATTCCAGGAGCTGAGGCCCTTGATATGGGCCTGTAGTGCCTATGTCTTATTTTGGCCCTGCACAAACTGCTCTTTTAAGAAATCTCTGTATTTTGTGCAGGGATAAATCTGAGAAAAGAGGATTATGTTGGGGGTAAGGGAGAGATGGATAATTTCCCCTAGGCATTAACACCCTCTCTAAAGAATACTTCCCTCCCCTTGTGTTTGCTGCCAAAGATTGCTCCTTTCTTTTCCTAGAGATTAGCAGTCCCTTCTTCCTCCTATTGTGGTGATTAACAGACCATTTCACCTCTCCCACCCCCAATTATTTTTCTTCGCCAAGGATTACACTTCTCTTCTCTTCCCAGCCTCCACCCAAGAATATTCTGCTCACCCTCATTTCTTCGCCAAGGATTACACTTCTCTTCTCTTCCCAGCCTCCACCCAAGAATATTCTGCTCACCCTCATTCTAGCTGAAATTGTATGCAACCTAACTTTATCTAAAACCGTGACTTTCTTGATAATCTGTTTTAGGGGGAGTTTTCTCTGTCCAACCTGTACTTGCAACACTTCAGAAACAAATGTTATAAAAATAGTTCAGGACCTTATTGTTACTGTAACATTATGTTGTGCTTGAATTTAATAACAGTTTGTTAAAATTGCCAATAATTTAATTCCATTGGTATTATTTATGAGCACACAGTTAAGCTAAAGAACAATGTTGAGAAAAGAACAAATGGGTATAAACTGGCAGTGAATAAATTTAGGCTGGAAATTAGAAGAACGTTTTTAACCATCAGAGGAGTGAGGTTCAGGAACAGTCTTCCAATAAGAATTGTGGGAGCAAACAATTTAACTAGATTTAGATGGAGCTTCATACATTTATGATTGGGATTATATAAATTGGTTGCCTGCAGTAACAGGAGACTGGACTCTGATTCAGGAGGCCCCTTCCAGTCCTTTGTCACTAATTGCAAATAAAGTAAAAATAAAGATGCCTTTGATTACTATAGGTTTTAATGAAAAAAGGGAGCATGTAAGTCTGATCATACAACCTTTTTAATACGGGATATTTCACTGGAAATTCTGAATGAGAAAAGAATGATGAAGTCTCTTCCTCTATGGGAGAGTTTTACCTCAAGTAAGGCCCCTGTCTACAATTCATATTGATAGAAGATAGGGCCTTAGTCTTAGGTAATTATCACATTCCTTATCTCAGAAGATATAAAGTTCTTTGAGATGCTGGGATGAAAGGTACTATAGAAATTCAAAGTACTAGTGTTATAGCATGGGTGCTTGGGTGGCTTATGAGGAGTCGTACCATTTTTGGGATGATAATGTTCTGACTGTTTTGTTTTATTATTATTATTATTATTTTTATTTATTTATTTATTTATTTATTTATTATTAATACGAGGTGCTAGATGGCTCAGAAGGTTAGTAATGGGTAATGTTAGAATTTCACCCCTACATCATTAATTTGAATTGGTACAGGTAGGTAGCATCCAGCTGAAATTGTTTGTTAGCCTATAAAAGTTAAATTGCTGATCTCAGTCCAAATTCTAGTTGCAAAATGTATTGACAAATCTGTATACAACTTAATATAGCTCTAACATTCATGAGCACATATTTATACTTGCACTTAAAAAATCAAGTTTCCAATTCCAATCTTTAATACACACAATACTTATCTAGTAAAATCTCGTATTGTACAGTTTAATACAGATGACCTACAGGGAAAATATTTATTATAAAATTTCATATAATGTAGAGAGAATCTTTGACTATGGGCACTTTAATGCCAACTATTATTTTATTTTCACAAGATGACCACACAATCTGAGTGGTACAAAAAAGCAAAAATAGAATGTGTATTATATTGCTCACTATAACACATCGTGGCCCCAATCATGTGAATACTTATACCCAAGAACTTTATGCATATGAATTGCCACATTGAGTTGGGACTACTCATATGTAAAGTTGTTTACATTAGTATTTGCAGGATTGGGACTTATGTTAGTACATGACAACTGTTTTGTATTTCATCTTCCATACAAACTATACATGAAAACGCTTAGGCTAAATAATACAGTTACAGAGAGGGAATCTGCAAAGCAATTGTGTATGAATTTTTTATTATATCTATGGTTTCTCTTGGCACCAAAATGGATATAGAAAAAAGAGTTATTGGTGCCTTTTATTTTGCAACTTATCTATATAATCATCTGTATTGTTAATATTGTCTTTTTTTATTTTAACAGGAATCTTCAATTACAAAAATGAGACATAATCTGGTCTGTCAGACACCTCGCACTGTCACTGTTCATATAAAGTCAAGTGCATCTAGATCACACCAGCAAAAAAAATCTATTAGTCTAAAACGTCCTATTTTTAAAGACAGTCAGGAAAATTGTGAAAAAGATGTGCACAGTAACAAGTCTAAACGTCCAAAAGGTGCATGTCTGGTTATTCAGCGTCAGGAAATGACTGCTTTCTTTAAACTATTTGGTAGGTTAACAATTATACATTTTGGGTAAAACGTGTTGATTGAACACTAAAATACTTTTTATAAGCAACTATGTTTTCTAAATATAATGACTTGAGAGTGCTTCTCATGCATAAGTTAACAGCCATATCTTGCACTGAAGTGGCTGAATATTATTCCTCAGTTAACTGAAAACACTCCCATTCCTCCACCACAACTGTTATATTTCAATGTATAAATATTTACATTTTAAATAAAAATAACTACAAAAGGACTGTCAAACTGCTGAAAATACATTGCTTAAAGTCAGGGGTCGGCAACCTTTCAGAAGAGATGTGCCGAGTCTTCATTTATTCACTCTAATTTAAGGTTTTGTGTGCCAGTAATACATTTGAATGTTTTTAGAAGGTCTCTTTCTGAAAGTCTATAATATATAACTAAACTATTGTTATATGTAAAGTAAATAAGGTTTTTTAAAATGTTTAAGAAGCTTCATTTAAAATTAAATTAAAATGTACAGCCCCCAGACTGGTGACCAGGACCTGGGCAGTGTGAGTGCCACTGAAAATCAGCTCGCGTGCTGCCTTCGGCACGCATGCCATAGGTTGCCTACCCCTGGCTTAAAGATAAAACAAAAATCATTTGACCCTTCCTACGCGTATCATCTCCTTTCTATTTCTTCCTTCATCCCGATCCCACCCTACAGGTCAGCAAGGCTCTTTTTGCCAATATACATTTGTTTTACATTATGTTTCAGAACAGATTTGAAAGAGGCTGAATTTCCCACCAATGTAAGCAAATACATTATTGTGGGAAGAAAAGCCTTGTAGTTACGAATGGTGGAAAGTGGACTGAATGTAGAAGGAAGAAAGGAGTTTGGAGAAGTTAGTATTTTTCTCCCTTCCATATAATTTTTGTTGTTTTTTTTTCTTCTTCAGCTGAAAAGAGTGAGAAATAGAGGAAAGCTGTTTTGTTGCTGACTTGAAAATGTTGTCAATCAGAGCAGAGAATTTATAGTAGCCAATTACAGTAAATTTTCATATTTGTAGAATGATTATTAAAAGTGGTACATTGATTAGGCAAACCACCAAATTCGTTTTGCTTACTAATGGTTGTCAGCGTGCAGAGATTCTCAAAACTGTATGGTTAATCAGAAATAATTGTTAATTATAATGTAAATTATATACAACCCATTAAGAGTGTAGGGAATAAAATAAACAGAGAAAAACACCATACAGTGGCTTTCATTTGAGTTGCACTCACTAATGTTAACAGAGAATTTGGTTCTTTGTGTTCTCCACTTTGCCTTTGTTATGGCTTTTCTTTTTGCTTTTGTTGTTCAGATTTTTTTCTAAGCCTAACCTCTCTCTTCTGTCAGCTGCTCTGCTCCCTACTGATCAGTCCAGCCAATCTTCTTTTCTTTGGCTTGATAAAATGCCCATCTGTAGCTATATCTGTAGAAACAAATGCTTCCTACCCTCCCCACCCAATAAAAACAAAATAATTTTTCAATTGAAATATCATCGCTGTTTTTTGTTGCAGATGATGATCTAATTCAAGATTTCCTGTGGATGGACTGCTGCTGTAAAATTGCAGATAAGGTGAATTTGGTATAGTTTTGGTTAGTTGGCCACTTTTTGTGTCTTTTACTTTTAATCACTTGATATTGTAATATGAACATAAACCATATTCTGCTTTCTAATGTATTCACACAGCTTCTGGCAAAGTAACATAGGAAACAAATTACACTTTTCTGAGTGTGGGACATTAATAAAATATAATCTTGTGGTGATGTCGGAAACAGATTTAAAAGATGCTACGTCCTTTTAGGAAATTTTATATAGAAAACAAAAGAATACTAATGTTCTATTTTAATATTTTATGTTTTTCTAACAGTATCTTTTGGCAATGACTTTTGTTTATTTCAAGAGGGCTAGCTTCAGTATAAATGAGCACACCAGACTTAATTTCTTTGTTGCTCTGTAAGTATTCTTTAAATATTTGGTTCAATTATAACATGTTTTTTCATTGATTTAGTTCTGTGTTTATTCCATTAATAACTTTGATTTATAAATTAGGATTCTTATGGGGAGAGGTTTCACATCACAACCCTTCCCCATATGAGCAGGCTAGAGAAAAATACATTAATTGGCCCCGGTTAAAAACTTCTTGAGATCTTTTCTTTGAATAGCGCCCCCAGACTTTGAAGCAGGGACTTGAAATTTGGCAGGGGGATTGCCTTTGTATTAAGGGAGTGCCTTTTGCTATCCCTGTGAAAATCTGCCCAAATATGGCCAAATTATAAACCTTTAAAAATTGCAGTTCATACATGTTGTTCAGTAGACACTTCTTTAATATTAGCAGCTGGAATCTCCAAAAATTCTGCCTTCATGAAGCAAGCTCAAGATTCTCACAGCTCCTAGCTGTCAAGTCTGCACCTGCACCATCCCCACAGAGCAACTGAGCATGGTGCAGCTACAGAGCCTCAGAACAACTTTCCCTATCATGGCTCCTCCTGGTCTCGGGGCAGGACTGGGCATTGGAACTGAGACGAAGGAGTCTCTCTCTCCTGTGCTCTTACTGTGCTCTTCCCCACCACTGTGTCTTTGTCACAGTTGGGACCCAGGCAGCATGGAGAAAGATGTCTGATTCAAATGCAGAGGAGACAGATCAGACCTGGGAGAGGGAAAGGATTAGATTGGGACAAGGAGTCTCATGAGACTGGGATTGGAGAGGGGAAAAAAACTGTGATCGAGAGTTGAAGGTGGGAGATGAGGACTGGCTGGGCAAGGAGATTGGGAACCAAAGAGGAGAGAGCAGGCTAGGACTGGTTGAACGGGGAGGCTGGGATGAATTGGGCAAGCAGACTGGGACCAGGGACCATTGGGGGGAAATGTGGGGGGACTTGGAGCCAGTTGGTCGGGGAAAACACTGAGATCAGATGTGGAACTGGGGAAAGTTCTAGATGGTCTAGACAGTATTTGGTCCTGCCATGCGGGCAGGGGACTGGACTCGATGACCTCTCAAGGTCCCTTCCAGTCCTAGAATCTATGAATCTATGAAAGAGGGAGACTAGGACTGGCTGGACAAGGATACTGAGACTAGGAACCAGTTGGAGGAGTGGGGGCAGGAGGTGGAAGAGAGACAGATCTGACAACGAGATGGGGTGTGGAAGGAGAAAAGAAACTGGGAAAAGGAATCGGAGACAGGTGGAGAGGGAAACTGAGATTAGATGAGGATCCTTCAGAGGGAGACTGTAACTTGAATACAGTGGGGAGGAGGGAGAGACTGATTGGTTGAGGAGCTGGAAGGGGGAACTTGGATTGTCAGGGAATGGGGACTGGGGACAAGGAGTTGGGGCTGGATAGAGGACAGCTGGGACTATCTGGGTAAGAAGACTAGGTTAAGAAGCCTGAGGAGTGGAGACTGGATTGGATAGACCGGGTGAATGGCACTGCAACAAGGATCCAGTTGTGGGGAGGAGACAGACAGGGCAGAAGGGATCAAACTTCAGGGAAGGGGGTAGAACAGTATGTGCCTTCTAGAGCACACTCCCTTCCAGAGCCTGGAATGGAACCCATGATTCCTGTGTCTCTCCATGTCTCTGCTATCAGCAAATGTGTGTGAAACCAAGTGGCAAAGATGGCAACAGTTACTGGAGCAGGGGGACTCAATTCTGGGTCTCCCACATTAGTGGTTTATCCTCCAGGCTATAGAATCATTCTCTCTCTCTCTTTCTGACCTAATGACTATTTAAATATTTATCCAAAATGGACAGCTTCAACAGGAGAAACTGCCAGCAACCCACATCAGAATATCCCCTAGGCCAGTGGCTAAGACACTCCTCTAAGAGATGGGAAATTCCTATGTAAATCCTTTCACCTGATCAGGCAGAGGGGAGTATTCAACTCAAGTCTCCCACATCCCGAGTGAGTGCTCTAATCCCACTAGGCTGAAAGGAGGTGCTGCCATCTCTGCTGCCTCCTCAGTTTTGTATGGGCCCCAATCCAATAGGCATCTCTGATCACATCTGACAGATTGGGCCCTGAAGGTGAGATAGGCAGGGGAACACTTATCTTCACCTGGTTAGAGGATCTCATGAGGGCTTAGGCATTAGATAGGTGTCTGGACACCTAGAGTGAGGGAGCAGTGCACATGCCCAGGGGCAAAAATGTAGGCATGTAGAGGACTTTTACAGTGAAAATTTAGATGCTGAGTGAATTTAGGTGCTTATTGGGTTAAGTGGCTGCTGAACCAGGGGTTTTGAGGACCTCACTGGTGCCTAAATTTTTGACTTAAGAACCTAAAGTGGAGAGTTAAATGCCTTGTTCCTTTTGTGAACCTGAACTTTTGTGTCTGGGCTGCTAAACTTTCATGACCCTTTGGCAAGCAGTACTGATAACTGATTGTGGTGGATTTGTGGCTCTAGATAGGAGGTAACAATATTTGCCTGTGGTTGGGGTGGGGATGTAGGAGGGACAAAACCAAGGAACAAGAAATATCATTTTCTGAAAGAATGGAGAAGGGTGGATGTTAAAAAATTGGGTTCTCCTTAAAAATGGTGTTGTACCTATTGTATGTTTTTATTTATTTTGCTGCTTTATTAATGTTGAATATTTTTTTGCTTCCTGGTTTCTAAACAGACTTGGTTTAGGAAGTACAATTTTCACATGTAGAGAAGGCCTGTAAGGACTTAGTTTTGAAGCAGATCTATCACTGACATTTTCTTTAAACTTTTAAACCTCAGACAATGTATTTGTGCCTCATATCCTAAGGAGTCAATCTAAAACTATTCATTTTAATGTGAGGATGCCCTGTTTATTTGGCGAAAGCAGTGAAACTGGATGATATTTAATGTATGTGCCCATCCAGTGAACTTTAGCACAAAGCCAATTTTTATGACTGTTTCATATACATTTGTATTAATGGATTGAAGTAAACCAGAAAATTCCTCTCATCCTGGGAGAAGTCTAAAGTTTGGTAGCAAATTTCCCCAAACTAGTGGAAGTAAGGAATTATTTTAAAGGTGTATAAATTTAAAATCATGTTATGTGATGACTCAAGGTTGGAGATCCTTAATATATATTTTTGTAGGTATCTCGCAAATACAGTTGAAGAAGATGATGAAGAGTCCAAGTATGAAATTTTTCCATGGGCTTTGGGAAAAACCTGGCGGAAGCTTTTCCCTAATTTCTTAAAGTTAAGAGACCAGCTCTGGGGTAGAATTGACTACAGAGCTATTGTAAGCAGACGTTGCTGTGAAGAGGTAGGCAGGCTTTTCATGCATTTGATTCTTGAGCTATTTACACCAGTTGAGGATCTGGTAGGATATATATTACATGCATTTTCTGTAACAGAAATGTATTGATAAACCAGGGATTAAGGGGGAAAAAGCAGCTGAAATTTAATGATTTGCCTATTCTGTTTTGAAACGGATTATTTTCCTTTGCATTTAATATGCATTCTTAGGAACTCTGACCTGGATTCAGAAAGGGACTTCGGCTTGCAACTATGAGCATTGTGGCACCTAACTTCTAGGTACCTATAAAACCACAGGAATACCACCATAATCCACAAAGCCTAAATTAGGCGCCTAGGGTCCCTATATAATGAATGGAAGAGATAGGTGCCTTAAATATGATCTACAAAAGCCAGCATGTTAGGTTCGGAGCTGCCTAAGTTAGCCAATGAGCGTGGTATGCAAAATGGTGTCATGGAGATAAGTGCCTAAATCTAGGCTTCAAGGACGCGCCTATCTCTTCCTAGCAATCCACATATAGGAACCTGTCTCCTAGAGTCAGGTGGTTTAGCTACCTAAATAGTTTTTTGCAGGAATGAGTTAGGCCCCTGCCTCACTCTACACAAAACGGCCAGAGAAGGAGGAGATGGTGCTGCTCATCTTATAACATTTATCGCAGTGGTTACAGCAATCAGCTGGGATGTGGGAAACCCAGAAGGGAAGACAGGATTTGAACAGGGCTCTCCCACCTCTTTTCTCCCACTCTGGCAGAGGGAAGAATTGAACCTGTCTCTCCCACTGGGTGCTCTTATCACTGAGATAAATGTTATAAGCCAGGCACCACTACCATCTCCTCTGCACAGATTTTGAATGGGATCTGATTTGGTAGGTGGCCTATGAGCATACCTTCTGGATTGGGCCCCTCACATGATTTAGGGGGATGAATGCATATCTTCCCCGAGCTTGTGAATTGCTCTGGCACTTAGGTGGGAGACAGGTGCCTGGATACCTAGAGTGACACAGCAGTGTGCATGCCCGGAGGCAGAAACTTAGGGTATGTCTACACTACGAAATTAGGTCGAATTTATAGAAGTCGGTTGTTTAGAAATCGTTTTTATACAGTCAATTGTGTGTGTAAATAAATGCTCTAAGGGCATTAAGTCGGCGGACTGTGTCCACAGTACCGAGGCTCACGTTGACTTCCGGAGCGTTGCACTGTAGGTAGCTATCCCACAGTTCCCGCAGTCTCCGCTGCCCATTGGAATTCTGGGTTGAGATCCCAATGCCTGATGAGGCAAAAACAGTGTCGCGGGGGATTCTGGGTACATGTCATCAGGCTCCCCCCTCCGTGAGAGCAATGGCAGACAATCGTTTTGCGCCTTTTTCCTGGGTTACCTGTGCAGACGACATACCACGGCAAGCATGGAGCCAGCTCAGCTCAGCGTCACCATATGTCATCTGGGTGCCGGCAGACGTGGTACTGCATTGCTACACAGCAGCAGCTAATTACCTTTTGGCAGTAGACGGTGCAGTATGACTGGTAGCCATCATCGGCTATCTGGGTGCTGGCAGACGTGGGACTGCATTGCTATACAGCAGCAGCTTCTTGCCTTTTGGCAGCAGATGCTGTATTACGATTGGTATCCGTCATCGTCGTACTCCTCAGTGAGTTCGGTCAGAAGCGCCTGGGCAGACATGTTTTGTCTCCTGGAGACTCAGTCCTGCCGGCAGTCTTATTGCACCGTCTTGACGATGATGGCTAGCAATCGTAATGCAGCATTTTCTGCCAAGCACCCAGAAGATGCCGATGGTTATCAGTCATGCTGCACCGTCTGCTGTCAGCCTAAGATGTAAAAGATAGATGGACCAGATTTGTTCTGTATTCATTTGCTTCCCTCTCCCTCTGTGAAATCAACGGCCTGCTAAACCCAGGGTTTTGAGTTCAATCTTTCGGGGGGAGGCATTCTGTGTGACAGTTGTTTGTGTTTATGTTTCTCCCTGATGCACAGCTACCTTTGTTGATTTTAATTCCCTGTAAGCCATGTCATCAGTCGTCAGTCGCCCCTGCCTCCCTCCCTCCCTCCGTTTTGCGTCTTTTTTGAGCCCAGATGCCATAGCACTGGGATCATGGAGCCCGCTCAGATCACTGCAGCCATTATAAGCACTATGAACACCACGCGCATTATCCTGGAGTATATGCAGAGCCAGAACCTGCCAAGGCAAAACCAGGTGAGGAGGCGACTGCAGCGCGGCGACGAGAGTGATGAAGAAATAGACATGGACATTGACCTCTCACAAAGTACAGGACCCAGCAATGTGCAAATCATGGTGTTACTGGGGGAGGTTCATGGCGTGGAACGCCGATTCTGGGCCCAGGAAACAAGCACAAATTGGTGGGATCGCATCGTGTTGCAGGTGTGGGACGATTCCCAGTGGCTGCGAAACTTTCGCATGCGTAAGGGCACTTTCATGGAACTTTGTGACTTGCTTTCCCCTGCCCTGAAGCACAGAATACCATGATGAGAGCAGCCCTCACAGTTGAGAAGCGAGTGGCGATAGACCTGTGGAAGCTTGCAATGCCAGACAGCTACCGGTCAGTCGGGAATCAATTTGGAGTGGGCAAATCTACTGTGGGGGCTGCTGTGATCCAAGTAGCCAATGCAATCAAAAATCCTCTGATATCAAGGGTAGTGACTCTGGGAAACATGCAGGTCATAGTGGATGGCTTTGCTGCAATGAGATTCCCTAACTGTGGTGGGGCGATAGACGGAACCCATATCCCTATCTTGTCACTGGAGCACCAAGCCAGCGAGTACATAAAGCGAAAAGGGTGCTTTTCAATGCTGCTGCAAGCCCTGGTGGATCACAAGGGATGTTTCACTAACATCAATGTGGGATGGCCGGGAAAGGTACATGATGCTCGCGTCTTCAGGAACTCTGGTCTGTTTCAAAAGCTGGAGGAAAGAACTTTCTTCCCGGACCAGAAAATAACCATTGGGGATGTTGAAATGCCTATCGTTATCCTTGGGGATACAGCCTACCCCCTTAATGCCATGGCTCATGAAGCCGTACACAGGCAGCCTGGACAATAGTCAGGACCTGTTCAACTATAGGCTGAGCAAGTGCAGAATGGTGGTAGAATGTGCATTTGGACGTTTAAAAGCATGCTGGCGTAGTTTACTGACTCGGATAGACCTCAGCGAAACCAATATCCCCAATGTTATTGCTGCTTGCTGTGCACTCCACAATATCTGTGAGAGTAAGGGGGAGACATTTATGGCGGAGTGGGAGGTTGAGGCAAAGCGCCTGTCCGCTGATTACATGCAGCCAGACACCAGGGCGGTTAGAAGAGTACAGCAGGGCGCGGTGCGCATCAGAGAAGCTTTGAAAACCAGTTTTGTGACTGGCCAGGCTATGGTGTGAAACTTCTGTTTGTTTCTCCTTGATGAACTGCCCCCCCCACCCCCAGTTCACTCTACTTCCCTGTAAGCTAACCACCCTCCCCTCCCCCCTTCGAGCACCGCTTGCAGAGGCAATAAAGTCATTGTTACTTCACACCCAATTCTCTGGGCTGATCACTTCACCCCTTCCCCACACCGCGTAGCTAACAGCGGGGAATATTTCTGTTCAGCCGAGCAGGAACGGGAACCTCTCAATGTCCCCTTAATAAAATCACCCCATTTCAACCAGGTGACCATGAATATATCACTCTCCTGAGGATAACAAAGAGAGATAAGGAATGGATGTTGTCTGCATGACAGCAAACACCGGGACCATACGCTGCCATGCTTTGTTATGCAATGATTCCAGACTACGTGCTACTGGCCTGGTGTGGTAAAGTGTCCTACCATGGCGGACGGGATAAGGCAGCCCTCCCCAGAAACCTTTTGCAAAGGCTTTGGGAGTACATGAAGGAGAGCTTTCTGGAGATGTCCCTGGATTCCGCTCCATCCCCATACACGTTAACAGACTTTTCCAGTAGATGTACTGGCCGTGATTGCCAGGGCAAATTAATCATTAAACACGCTTCCTTATAAATCATGTGTAATATTTACAAAGGTACACTCACCAGAGGTCCCTTGTGTGCCCTCAGGGTCTGGGAGCATGCCTTGGGTGAGTTCGGGGGTTACTGGTTCCAGGTCCAGGGTGATAAACATATCCTGGCTGTTGGGGAAACCGGTTTCTCCGCTTCCTTGCTGTAAGCTATCTTCATTGTCTTCATCATCATCTTCCTCGTACCCCGAACCCGCTTCCCTGTTCCGTGATTCTCCATTGATGGAGTCAAAGCACAGGGTTGGGGTAGTGGTGGCTGCACCCCCTAGCATGGCATGCAGCTCCGCATAGAAGCGGCATGTCTGCGGCTCTGCCCCGGACCTTCCGTTTGCCTCTCTGGCTTTGTGGTAGGCTTGCCTTAGCTCTTTAATTTTCACGCGGCACTACTGTGCGTCCCTGTTATGGCCTCTGTCCTTCATGGCCTTTGAGACTTTTTCTAATGTTTTGGCATTTCGTTTACTGCAACGAAGTTCAGCTAGCACTGATTCGTCTCCCCATATGGCGAGCACATCCCGTACCTCCCTTTCGGTCCATGCTGGAGCTCTTTTGTGATCCTGGGACTCCATCATGGTTACCTGTGCTGATGAGCGCTGCGTGGTCACCTGTGCTCTCCACGCTGGGCAAACAGGAAATTAAATTCAAAAGTTCGCGAGGCTTTTCCTGTCTACCTGGTCTGTTTATCTGAGTTGAGAGTGCTGTCCAGAGCGGTCACAGTGAAGCACTGTGGAATAGCTCCCGGAGACCAATACTGTCGAATTCCATCCAAACTACCCCAAATCCGACCCGGAAAGGCCGATTTCAGCGCTAATCCCCTAGTTGGAAGTGGAGTAAAGAAATCACTTTAAAGGGCCCTTTAAGTCGAAAAAAAGGGCTTCATCGTGTGGACGTGTCCAGGCTTAATTCGATTTAACGCTGCTAAATTTGACCTAAACTCGTAGTGTAGACCAGGCCTCTGACACCTCAGGAACTTTTACCCTGGAAACTTGCTGAGTGAGTTTAGGCTCCCACAGGGCTTGGTGGAAGTTTTGTGGATCGCAGTAGAGCCAAAAACTGGGACTGAAGCCATTGGGTGCCTAAGTCTGGGGTTTCATGCTTAACTACCTTTGTGGATCTAGGCCTCTGTTTTTAGGGTAAACTCCATATCCAAATTTTTTAAAATTTGCCCACATAGCCAGTCCACCTTGCACTTGGAAAGTTTTACATTGTGCCACTCAGCATTCACTACCAAAGTTGCTCCATGAGTTTTTGCTGACCAGAATCCTTGTGTCTTATACAAATACTCTATTTACTATTGGTCCTGAATGAAGGAATTTGCTGCAAAGTTGAAACTGATTATACAAGTCACCTCATTCAGTTTAGAATTATTTCATTTTTCAAACTACTTAGAAAATTGTCAATTTCAATTTTTAGATAAAAATCCAATACTTTGGGTGAAATCCTGGCCCAAGTGAACTCAACAGCAAAACTCCATTTGACTTCAGTAAGGCCAGGATTTTACCCTTTATTTCTAAAAATTCAAGGTGTTTTAACAACCCCTTAATTGCTGTTGCATTATTTCTTCCTTTTTTTTCAAACCTGAGCTTAACAGAAAAGGAAAAAAAAGTCACCCTGATAAATACTGTTCCTCAGTATTCTCTGTTTGGATTTATTCCTCCTGCCAGGAAAGGCCCTGTAATGACATGAGGGATTGAACTACAGAAAGTAGTGAAATACATTTTCTGTTTGGATTTGGAAAAGATGGGAGCTTATCTATTTCCATTAAATATTGTAAAACTGCATAGTTACAGCCTAGCACAGCGAGAACTGATACCAGATTTAAGATTGAGGAAACAAAAAAATTCCCCAAACAAACTATTTTTTCGGTTAGGAGGTTCCATATTGAAACTATGGCATCATCAATTGTTGGAAAGCATGATACAGTTTACACTGGGATTTTAAACTGGATAAGTGGAATGGCACAAGACTTTGTCAAACTGTAAAGTTAAGGGAATTTTAATTAAGTTATTCAGAGCGGTTCAGCCAGCAAAGAGCACTTCTAACTTCCCTACCACTCTAAACCAATGATGTGTATTTCTCAGACACAGATATGATGGAAACTGAATGTGGCTTTTCTTCCTTGAAACCCTACATCAATTAGAAAGTAAAGTGATTATTGCATCACCAAATAATTTTTGCACAGAGGAGGTATTTTCAAACTTGTTCTTTCCTCCATAATGTTCAGTTTCATAGAGAGGTACCATCTTCCAGGACAAACATATACTTAGAAATAGAAATAGGTTTCTCTTCATTTCAGTTGTATAGTATTTGCTTGTTATTTTTCTGATACTGGTTCCATACATAATTAAGATTTTTCTAATCTAGGTAATGGCTATTGCTCCATCACATTATATATGGCAGCGAGAACGTTCCATGCATCACAGTGGGGCTGTCAGAAATTACAGCAGAGATGAAGTGCAGCTGCCCCGGGGACCAAGTGCCACACCAGCAGATTGTTCGCTTTGTGGTAAAAAAGGAAGATTTGTAGGACTGGGATTATCATCCTCATCGTCTTCATCCACTGGGACTTTGGAGATCATGGAGCAACATGTATATCAGGAATTGAAGGACACTTTCGCAGTTGAAAAAATGCTAGTTGATCCTTCTTCTTGCTGTTATTCCCAAGGTACAGTTTAGTATTGTAAGTCGCTTTATTACCTTGGAATCTGCTGTATCTGTATAGCACTGGGGTTGGGACCCCTCAGGGGGTCATAAGGTTATTACATGGGGGGGGGTCGCGAGCTGTCAGCCTCTACCCCAAGCCCTGCTTTGCCTCCTGTATTTATAATGGTGTTAAATATATTAAAAAGTGTTTTTAATGTATAAGGGCGGGCGGGTTTGCACTCAGAGGCTTGCTATGTGAAAGGGGTCACCAGTACAAAAGTTTGAGAATCACTGGTCTAGCACATCTAATATATCAGCATTTCTAAAGCACACACCTCTGCTGCAGGACTGAGTTCTGTACAAAGTGGGACTAAACTCTGCTTTTCCCTTGCTCTGTATGTAAGAGGTCTGTCACTTTATGTCAAGCTTTTGGTTAAGTGAGAAACAAGCCACTTCATATTCCGCTTGCATGTTAGTTTTGGAAAGTATGAATGTAGTGCTTGTGAAAGGAGACTAGAATCTCCATCGCTTTATTTATCTACAGAATTGGGATAGCACAAATAGCAGCAATAAAAGCTCTTTTAGCTGCCCTGCCAAGGTTGCTTATCTCTAACCTGGAGAAACACCGGCAGAGCAGTATGGTGAAGCTTTTCTAGTAATAAGACTACAGTGTAGTCTTCATGCCTATTAAATCCTTGGACACTCTATTAAGACTCAGATTTATGGGAATGGGGGTCATATAGGCACCTAGACAGAGACTACCAACAAATGTGCTAATTAGTGCCAAGCATGTTTTAGTTTTGAATTGTGAACATTTATTAAATCAATTTTCTTGACCTCCAAGGATTTAGCAGTGTTGTGCAGCCAGTTAACAATCCCATTTGTAACCAGAACTCTATCCAGATTGTGTGCTCTTCTTGGTAAAATAAATGAGTGTATTTTGAGTAAACCCTTGTTAGGAGACAGGTTTCAGACGTTTTACTATCTTAAAGCATCTTTTGCAAAAGTATTCTGAGTTCCTTCCATGGTTCTTTACATACTTGTAATAAAGAGCAGTATGTTTTGTTTCACCAAACTATTCTGAAGTCTTGTTAGACGAAATTCACTATCACAATAACAGACTATTTTTGCTGCAAATTACCCTTTCTTGTTAGTATTAATCTAAACACGCTGTGGCTGAATGAACTAAAGATGTTCTACGTCTATTGAAATTATCCTTGTCTCCTTAACTGTTCTCAATTCTAACTCTTCTGGGAGTTGACAAATCCTGTTAACTTTTATTCATAGCTACTCACTGACTTCAGCGGACTGTTGATGAATATATCTATTATGAGCAAGAAGTTGTCCAATATTAATGTCTCAAATTAATTCTGAAAATTCCTTTCTAACATTTCCTGCTTGTTAGAAGCAACAATAAGAATAAATTATGCTTATCTGAGTTTTAAGATTACTGTTATGAGCAACACAAGTTCAGGGTTTTAAAAAAAAACAAAACAGTGCAGCCCTCTATCATATATATTCTGAACTTGATCACTCATGAAATCAATTGTTTTTTTTCTAACCCACCTCCCACCCCAAAATCTTGGATAGCTTTTATTGTATCTGAGACGTCTCCATCATATAAAGTAGGTATTGGTTCATTTTTAAATTAAATATTAAGACTGGATCATGCTTTAGATGATTATCTTTTGGTAGATTAATTTTATAAAAATGTGTAAGGCCCAAATCTACCAAGATTTACACATGTGCTTAACCACTGGGCACTACTCACAGTGTGAAACTTTAAATACATGCATACATCTTTGAAGGAGTGGGATTAATTTATCTAAATAATAAATGGTGACATAATAAATTCTCTTTAATATCCATTTTTCCATTAGTGCAAAGGGGATTGAAATGTTGGCATTAGGAATCCTACAGAGTTTTATACTTATTGTTTTGATATCGTCCGTAAACTGCTCCAACTCTAAGGGGCTTTTTAAACCTTGGAAGTTTTTCAATTGTGTGATATTTTTAACAGAAAAGGAATTAGGCAGACGAGTCCAGTAGAACATATCACAGGTTCAGCTTACTATTAAACTACTTTGCACTTACACAGAGCCTCCAAACTGAGACTATAATCACACTTCTGTCCCAGTTTTTTTAAACTTACTACTGTTACAGATAAGAGTTAAGATTACTATATCTGAAAGAGATTAGGAAAAAAATTAGTTCATTTACTTCATGCATTTGATAGCACTTTGTATATAGACAGGTTCACGGTGTCCCTGGAACAAGTCCTTTTGCTCTGCTTGTGTGGGTTTTCCACATAGCTTCAGATGAGAAAAACATTTTAAAAGATAGAATAAGTTATTTATATAACCACAACTGACACAAGAACTCAGAGGAAGGTGGTAATACTTGAAACTATTTCTAATGTATTTTAAGTGGTCCAGACCCAGGGATGGTTTCCATTTCAACCTCAGAATACCCCATAGGGTAGAGAAGTTTTAGCATATCCATTTTAATTAGGAAGAAACTCAGGCACAGATTTTTCCAAAACTACAGAAGAAGTACATTACAGGGATGGGATTAAAACTAGAACTCCTAACTCTTCAGTCCTTTGCTTTGTCCACAGTACCATCCCTCCTCTTCTCCCTCCAACAAATAGTAGACATACTTTCTGTAATGGTGTTGAAAATGATCTGACCACTATCAGCCAAACAATCTTCAGCCCTGATTGACAGAGGTATAGCAAGGAAAATCTTGTCAATAACTGGTCTTTTTCTTTGTGTAAACAGTGCCTTGAGGTAAATAAGTATATATAATAGGATCAAAATTCTGTGAATTGCATTTCCTATTGACTCAGTGTAGAATTGTGCAAACATATTTTGCTCCTAACAAAGGTGATCAGTATTGATTGGTACATAACAATGCAAACAGGAACTGAATCTGTAGCAGAAGGCAAAATTTGGTCTATTGTATTCTTACCTTCTCTCTCTCTTTTTTTTTTTATTTCTGGTAGATTGCAACAGTCTATCCACCAAAGGGAGAAAGATTAGCTGCATGAATCAAGACAAATCCATGGATTGGTTTACAGGAAATGAAGAATGAAATGTTTGACCAGAGTTATTAGACATAGCTCAGAATACCAAACTCATTGCAAGATCAATTATAAAATGTTTGTTTCTAATGGTATTGCATAGCTGTACCACAGTTCACTACTTCATTAGCGTCCCTTCTTTAGATTGTACATGGAATATAAAAATGTACATTCAATATAAATCAAAGTAGTAATTTAAAAAAATTTACAAGTCTACAAAATTAAACAGCCATTTACAACATTTAATTTTATTCTGGCAAAGTACAGTACTCAAATTAGCAGCTGCCATCTGGAGCAGTGTCTGGATATGCCACTTTATATTTCCTCAGCTTGATGAGAAATGCTAGTTGGAGGGAAAAAAAAATATTATTGCCACAGGAACGTCAGTGTGCATTTAATAGATAACTACTATAAGTTATATCAATTCATTATGTCAATGATAAAATACTAGTTTAGAAAGAGCGAGTGTTTGTGAAAAATACAATACTATTTAACAAATCTTAAGATTATAAAAACATTTCCCAAACATTTCTTACCTGTGTGACCAGTTTGCCAAGGGTAAGGTCTAGCAATGTAAGGCTCTGAACCATATGGTTTGACATAATCAGAAAGTGATTCTGCTGAATTAAAATAAAAAAAATATTTATTTCCTGGCAGTGCAAACATAAATAACTTACATACATCATATTAGAGTATTTTATGTCCAAATACTAATTTCTCTAACATCTTGCCTTTCTCTCTTTTGTTAATCCACTCCTATCAGGCTGCTCTGCAGCCATGCATCAGTATAGACAGCCTCTTTTGCTATATTCACAAACCTATAGCTAGAATGAGCTGTACTGTCTGAATTTGCCAGAGCTGCAGCTTGCAGACAAAGCATCCTATTTTTGGTTAATATCTGCTACATGCTGTCCCCAAAACACCATAATCATAATGGATCATAAAGCAGCAACAGTCTGAATATGGAAGCTACCCTAAGACAGTTCCTGAATTCAAGTTTAAAAAGTTTCACTCAATAGCATGATTAAGCTACCAATTAGAATTTATTTTTATTTATTTAAATTTGCAACTGGATTTATTAAAAGGCCATCTCATTTAAATTTATATTTACCATTAATATAGCTGCCAATCAAAATTTAGGAAAGCTCCCCAAAAAATATTGATGGTAGCCAGAAAAAGTTCATTTGTAGGAGAGGACTTGGGTGCTAAACCTGTTCTCCACAACCCAGACTTTCAGCTTCACTACTCCTACTACTTTTCATAGGAAGTAGTACAAGAGCTAGGGGTGAGTAGATCAGGAGGTGTCTGAAAAACAGAAAATGGTATTTTACGTGATTACATTTTTAGCTCTCAAACCCTCATCCTCATTTTTTTATGATAAAAGTAAAAAAAAAAAAAAAGTGTTTGTTTATATTTCATGCTTAGAGATCCAGATTTTCAGCTTTCAGACTACAGAAAAAAGTTATATTTCAAGCCAACCACACCAACAACAAGTCTCTGTCTGGTAAGCATGGGCTAATACTTTTACATCATGCCACAGCAATGCTTCAGGAAAGGTGTTAGAAAACCAGCAGATGCCGGTATGGACCAATGGAGCTTGCATACATCACAAGCTGATAACTTTGGCTCATAAATGTGGAGGATATATGTACATCTGAAGTGATGTAAGCAGATTATTTGAAAGAGGAAGGGTGTGTGAAATTGTGGCAGACTTCTCTGAATTATATCTTGTTCAAAACAGATGTGGTGAGGGAGAATCCACCTTCAAAGGGGGGAAAATTTACATTAGTCTCCTAGTCCAATACACAGGGGTGGCTCCAGGCACCAGCAAACGAAACAGGTGCTTGGGGTGGCCAATGGGAAAGGGCGGCACGTCCAGGTCTTCGGCGGTGGGTCCCTCAGTCCCTCTCAGAGGGAAGGACCCACCGCTGAATTGCTGCCAAGGAATGAAGTGGCGCAGTTGAGCTGCCGCCGATCGCTGCTTTTTTTTTTTCTTTTTTTCTTCCTTCGCCGCTTGGGGCAGCAAAAAAGCCTGAGCCGGCCCTGCCAATATATATCTAATTCAGGGTAGCTCCTTACCAACATCGTCACTTTCTCCAACTACTGCTTGATCCCGAATAGGAAGTTCTTCATCTTCTTTTGGTTGAGGTTCCTCATCTACAATTTGTTGAGGTTCCACTCTTGGGGCTAACCTGCCATCCTTCTGCTTAGCAGGGAGTACCAACCAATCTTTGTGAGTCACCTCAATGATCCTTTCACATAAAAGAGAGAAATCGCAGGTCCGTATTCCTTCCAACAGATCAATAACCTGTGTGATACTTTCAGAGAAATGCAAGGGATATGGTGTTACATTTTTTTTTTTTTTGAGATCCTTTTATATAACTGCTAGTCCTGGACCTGTGCACTGCACTGTGCTCTTCCCTTCTTGGTGAACACAAAGCCATCAGTTTTAGTATAAGCCAGCAACAAATCTGAATACTGCACAGAAGAACCTGGGCAATTATCCTGCAGACATTATTCAGGTAAAACGCCCTCTGACTCCAATAGCAATTTTGCCTAAGTAAGGACTGCAGGACTTATACTGAGTGCAGCTCATAAAGTATTACAGGAACAACAAATGTAGACAACTGTTACAAAAAATAAACATTTTGTATTTAAAATCTATTATGCATAAAAACATGCTTAACAAAACTACAGTTATTTGCTGTCTGACTCAAAGAAGTTTATCAATGCCAGGTTTGAATACTTACTTTGCGAGGTATACAGCACACACGCCACCTTGCTTAAGGTTTGGATACACAACAGGCAAAGCAATCTGAGGCTTAAGCATATCCAGAGCTACCTATAGAAGAACAAGAGAATTATTAACCAGACTGAATAGACATAAATCTGTTTTCTACTTTTGTTGACTTGGAGAAACTAGGAGTTTGTTTATGAAAAATTAATGCATAGATCTACGATCTACATTTGCAAAAAATAACTTTATTCCAGTCTTTGAACAGCTTATGCAGGCCTAAGATCCATGTGTTTTTTGTTTTGTTTTTTTAAAAATCCCTGAACGCTTAGACTGCTCAGTGTTACTGCATTCCAGATGAAGTGTTGACAAGATCTGGTAGTTTTTACTAAATGAACAATTCATATTTAACCAACATACAGTAGTCATGACTTAATGTCAAACCGTCCAGCAACTAAACTGTATCATGCAGGCAAAATAAAAAAAACGAATGCCTGAAACAGATTGCATGTAATTGATTTTTGCATATCTGCTTTAAAAAAAGTTAAGAAGTGTTCAAACTATATTTTGCAATGAAATAATCACATCATACTATTAAATATTAAAATTCAGATGTTTAACTCATGAGACTTCTATCTCAGCAAACTCTCTGACAACTGCTCTTCAAGAAACTATTTAAACTGCAAACAAAGAATGGAGCATGTAAGAATACCTGTTTTGTGGACTAATAAACTGTTATATCCAAGATTCTGAGTCAGAGGCCTGGTCTACACTACGACTTTAATTCGGATTTATCAGCTTTAATTCGAATTAACCCTGTAACTGTCCACACAACGACGCCATTTAATTCGATGTAAAGGGCCCTTTAAATCGATTTCTGTACTCCACCCCAACGAGCGGAGTAGCGCCAAAATCGATTTTAGCAATTCGAATTAGGGTTAGTGTGGCCGCAATTCGATGGTATTGGCCTCCGGGAGCTATCCCACAGTGCATCATTGTGACCGCTCTGGACAGCAATCCGAACTCGGATGCACTGGCCAGGTAGACAGGAAAAGCCCCGCGAACATTTGAACTTCATTTCCTGTTTGCCCAGCGTGGAGAGCACAGGTGACCACAGATACCTCATCAGCACAGGTAACCATGCAGGCTGATAATCGAAAAAGAGCACCAGCATGGACCGTGAGGGAGGTACTGGATCTGATCGCTGTATGGGGAGAGGATTCAGTGCTTGCAGAACTTCGTTCTAAAAGACGAAATGCAAAAACTTTTGAAAAAATTTCCAAGGGCATGATGGAGAGAGGCCACAATAGGGACTCTGAGCAGTGCCGCGTGAAGGTCAAGGAGCTCAGACAAGCCTATCAAAAAACAAAGGAGGCAAACGGTCGCTCCGGGTCAGAGCTGCGGACATGCCGCTACTACGCCGAGCTGCATGCAATTCTAGGGGGGGCTGCCACCACTACCCCACCTGTGTTCGTGGATTCTGGGTCAGGGATAGTCTCGACGCCTGAGGATTCTGCCGATGGGGTAGAGGAGGAGGAGGAGGAGGAGGATGAGCTTGCAGAGAGCACACAGCACTCCCTTCTCCCCAACAGCCAGGATCTTTTTATCACCCCGACTGAAGTACCCTCCCAAGCCTCCCAAGCCAGTACCCAAGACTCTGACCCCATGGAAGGGACCTCAGGTGAGTTTACCTTTTAAAATATAAAACTTGTTTTAAAAGCAAACGGTTTTTAATGATTACTTTGCCTGACTTTGCATTCGCGGTCAGTTCAGCTACTGGAAAAGTCTGTAGCTACTGGAAAAGTCTGTTAACGTGTATGGGGATGGAGCGGAAATCCTCCAGGGACATCTCAATGAAGCTCTCCTGGAGGTACTCCGAAAGCCTTGCCAGAAGGTTTCTGGGCAGTGCATCTTTATTCCCTCCTCCATGGTAGGACACTTGACCACGCCATGCTTGCAGCAAGTAATCTGGTATCATTGCCTGACAAAGCCTGGCAGCGTATGGTCCCGGTGTTTGCTGGCATTCAAGCAACATCCGTTCTTTATCTTGTTGTGTAATCCTCAGGAGAGTGATATCACTCCTGGTAACCTGGTTGAAATACGGGAACTTAATTAAGGGGACAGAGGTGGCCGTTCCTACTGGGCTGTTTGCCTGTGGCGGAAAATAAATCCTTCCCTGCAGTTAGCCAAGCGCAGATGGGAAATTGGCCCTGAGTTTTTCGCGTTTGGCTAGCAGGGATCTTCCCTGTTACCAGCCACGTGGTGGGGGGAGGGTACCGTGATCATCCCAGAGAATTCATGGAGAGGGTGGGGGGGTCGGCGGCGGGGGGGTTGGTAGTTTGGTGCCTGCAGGGATCTTCCTGCAGGGTTAGTTTGTTTTCTGGTGCTGCTGAATGTTAACAGAAAAACCGCAGCACTCTACTTGCCTGAAGGGGCCCAGACAAGCACCACCACACTGCCCCCCCCCCCAACTGGCTGAGATTGGCCAGGCTTCTGCAGCACTCTACAAGCTATGCTTGGTATGTTGGAAAGCACGGACGGCGCTGAAGCTTACCATGGCCGCATGCAAGCCGAATTCTGTTGCTGGAACGTGAACCTCTGTTGCCCAGACCTGTGATTGATCTCTAGCAGCAAAGCCACAGGCACTCAGCATTAAGAGGCAAAATGCGACCTTGCACAGAAATCACATGTGCTATGTAATGTGAACAGTGTTGGTCACCGTGAAAGAGTATAAGCATTGTTCTGCAAAATGTAGCTTTTAAAACAATTCTCTCTTTTTTCCCCTCCCTACAGCAGCTGCAAATTCCTCAAGCCTCCCTCCTCCATCCCGAAGGTTATCACAGATAAGGCGTCGTAAGAAGAAGACGCGGGAGGACATGTTTTCTGAAATTATGCAATCCAGCAGGAGTGACAGAGCTCATCTGAATGAGTGGAAGGAAACAGTTTCAAAGTATAGGAAAGAAGTCAGTGAACGTGAGGACAGGAGGGACCAACGTGAGGAGAGGAGAGACGATCGAGATGAGAGATGGCGGCAGGAAGACCAGAGGATGAAGGATGCAACGCTGGGGCTGCTCCGGCGTCTGGTGGAGGTTCAGGAACGGCTGCTGGAAAACAGACTGCCGCTTCAGCCCCTGTTCCACCCTCCCCCCTCCCCATGTTCCGTATCCTCCTCACCCAGACGTGTAAGAACGCGGGGGGGGAGGCTCCGTACACCTTCCCATTCCACCCCAGTAGACAGCCCAAGCAAAAGGCTGTCATTTTTTTAACCTTTTCTTTGTGGCTTTTTCCTTCCCAGCAATCCTCCTCCCAAATACCACCCGGGTTCCCTCCCTCTTTTTCTAATCTATTAATAAAGAATAAATGATTTTTAAATGATAGTGACTTTATTTGGTTTGAAAGAAAGCTGGGGGAAGGGGCAGGGTGGGTTCCTTACAGAAAATCAGTCAGTAAAGGGGGAGGGTATTCATGAAGGAGAAACAAACAGATATTTCACACGGTAGCCTGGCCAGCCATGAAACTGGTTTTCAAAGCTTCTCTGATGCACAGCGCTTCATGGTGTGATCTTCTAATCGCCCTGGTGTCTGGCTGCGCGTAATCAGCAGCCAGGCGATTTGCCTCAGCCTCCCACCCCGCCATAAAGGTCTCCCCCTTACTTTCACAGAGATTGTGGAGCACACAGCAAGCAGAAATAACAATGGGGAGATTTCTTTGGCTGAGGTCAGAGCGAGTCAATAATGAACGCCAGCGGCCTTTTAAACGGCCAAATGCACATTCTACCACCATTCTGCACTTGCTTAGCCTGTAGTTAAACAGCTCCTGACTCCTGTCCAGGCTGCCTGTGTATGGCTTCATAAGCCATGGCATTAAGGGGTAGGCTGGGTCCCCAAGAATAACTATGGGCATTTCAACATCCCCAACGGTTATTTTCTGGTCCGGAAAGTAAGTCCCTTGCTGCAGCCCTTTAAACAGAGTAGTGTTCCTGAAGACGCGAGCGTCATGAACCCTTCCCGCCCAGCCTGGGTTGATGTTGGTGAAACGTCCCTTGTGATCCACAAGTGCTTGCAGCACCATTGAAAAGTACCCCTTGCGGTTTATGTACTCGGTGGCTTGGTGCTCCGGTGCCAAGATAGGGATATGGGTTCCGTCTATTGCCCCACCACAGTTAGGGAATCCCATTGCAGCAAAACCATCCACTATAGCCTGCACATTTCCCAGAGTCACTAACTTTCGTAGCAGCACCTGAGTGATTGCTTTGGCTACTTGCATCACAGCAGCCCCCACAGTAGATTTGCCCACTCCAAATTGATTCCCGACTGACCGGTAGCTGTCTGGCGTTGCAAGCTTCCACAGGGCTATCGCCACGCACTTCTCAACTGTGAGGGCTGCTCTCATCTTGGTATTCTGGCGTTTCAGGGCAGGGGACAGCAAGTCACAAAGTTCCATGAAAGTGCCCTTACGCATGCGAAAGTTCCGCAGCCACTGGGAATCGTCCCAGACCTGCAACACTATGCGGTCCCACCAGTCTGTGCTTGTCTCCCGGGCCCAGAATCGGCGTTCCATGGATAGAATCTGCCCCATTAACAACATGATCTCCAAAGCACCGGGGCCTGTGGTTTCACTGAATTCTGTATCCGTGTCTGTGTCCATGTCCTCATCATGCTGCCGCCGCCGCTGCCTCCTCTCCTCGTTTTTCTGGTCCTGGCTGAGCATAAACTCCACGAGAACGCACGAGGTGTTTGCAATATTCATGAGTGCTGTCTTGACCTCAGCGGGCTCCATGCTTGCCGTGGTATGGAGTCTGCAGTGTTCACCCACCCAAGAAAAAAGGCGCGAAAATGGTTGTCTGCCGTCCGTTGCTTTCATGCAGGGAGGGAGGGAGGGAGGAAGTGAGACTGTACCCAGAACCACCTGCGACGATGTTTTTTGTCCCATCAGGCACTGGGATCTTAACCCACAATCCCAATGGGCGCGGGAGACTGCAGGAACTATGGGATAGCTATGGATTTGCTACCCACAGTGCAACGGTGCAGAAATCGACGCTAGCCCCGGTACTTGGACGCACACCACCGAATTACTGTGCTAGTGTGGCCGCACTCATTTCGACTTTATACAACCTGTATCTCAAATCCGAATTATCTAAATTCGGATTAATCCCGTAGTGTAGACAGATTATATTTTTAGGTTGCTGGCTATTTTGTATCTGTGCACATAAACTCGTCAACTAAATTTCATTTATTTGTTTAATCTAAAGATTTATGTTGATCCAATAAGACTGATAATAATAAATTACTGCATTAACTTGCTTCTCACTGTTTATGTTGGAACAATATGGGTTCAAACAATTCTTGTAAAACACATCAATTTAAAAGAATAAGGATATAAAAACCAAAAGTGTATTTTGTTTACATACTTTGCATGAAAATGTTAATATTAAAAGTTACAGCATGAAGACAGAGGAATTGACATTACCCTTCATTACTTCAGTTTAGACTGTAGTAACATTCTATTCAGGAGCACAGGTGATATCAAAGTTATTTATTTATTTATTTTAAATAACACAGTTATAGTACAAATAAGTCTGCAATTTTTCTTGAACTTAATATATACAAAGCATGTGCCTAGTTCAGCAGTGGAAAAATCTATTTCCCCTCACAACTGTACTATTGTTGCAAATGGAGACCGACAAAGTATGCTTTTCCCTATAAGACAGAAAGGAGTAAATGTATGGACATATCAGTGTTTCTTTTGAGGATGATACACCATCAGACCTTCAACGACACTTGCTGACAATAGGAGATGGGATTTGTCCATCCCCGCTAACAGAGACTTGGTTGTTTCTTTATAGTTTATGCTTAGGCTAGATGTGGGAAATCCCACAATGGAGAGGATAAGAAAATTGCTTTTCATTTCATCAGGAAAAAAAAAAAAAAAAAAAAAAAAAAAATCAGATGCCAATCTCTTTAAGGTAGGGAGTTTTCTACTAAAGACTTACTGCATCAAATGTTATAGATTTCATATCCTCAGCAGCTGTTAAAATATCTTTATTAATGAAATTCACGTTGTCTGGCCACTCTTCTCCATGTCCTATTTCCCATGCATCACGCCAGCGCCTGTAATTCTTCTTGGCTACAGCATGGTGATCTTTTCTGATTTCATAACTTATAACACGTCCTCGAGGTCCAACTTAAAGCAAATGAAACACACTAAATTTACTATTTTTTTTCCTGATTCAAGTTAACAGGTTAAAAACATCAAAGTAAATAACAGAACGGGTTAGTCTAAATTGTCTCCCCTTTCTCACCTTAACAAGTTATTATATAAAAGATAATCAACTACAATTTATTATTGTTCAAATTTAAGTGATCCTGTGCAGGTAAAAGTGCCAGATTAACATCTTGGAGGCTGAAATTTGCCTACTCTATGAATAGATACAGCAGAGGCTGGCAGAACCATTTGTCTCAACCCTCACCTGGAGAGAGCACCTCTAGCAATAAGAGAAGAATTCAATATCTATGGTCCTTTCAGTCTCTGATCTCTCTGCTAATGCTGCCAACAATGGTATGGGCTCGTCTACACTGCTGCAATAAATTTATGTGCTGTATCTCTCCAGGGCAGATGCTGCAGGCACAAACTAAAAGGTTTCCAAGGCACATTAATGTAGTCCTTTTCAGACAGGATTACATTAATGAGAACTAGGAACCTTTTAGTTTATGCCCGCAGCATCCACATGCGGGAGTTACAGTGCAGCAACTGCAGGGCATAGCCTCAGTTATGCCTAACACTGGGATGAGATTAAAGCAGTGGCCAAAGACAGACTACAGTGAAACCCAATGTACTTATTTTCACTTGTGACCCACATCAGAGTGCAGGTCTCCAGGAGTGAAACAGCAGCCTTAGCCAGACACCCTGTATTTCAGTGAACTCACTCTGTAGCAGATACAGGAGTTTTGGAAAGATAAACATGGACACACATTCATTTCTAGTGCCTAAATCAGAGTTGGTTTTACATTCACAGTAACAGAAGCATGGCTCACTTGCTGAAATTTACCTCTGTGCAGAGGGCCAACACAAGATGTCTATGGACCACTTAAGCTTTGTGCCAACATTACACAACTCTGATCCCCTTCTCTCCCCATTCCCCTGCACAGCTCAGACATCCCCTTTTCCATAGGAGGAGCAGCAGCAATTGTGGGGGAAGGGGAGCCTGTAGAGCCCCTTTTCTACTATTGGAAGCAGCAGAGGGAGGTGGAGAGTTCTGGGTTTCTTCCCCAAGTGAGGGAAGGGGAGCGAAGGAGCTCCTTCTCCAAGCCTGGTGGATCAGCCAAAGAGAAGAATTTGGGAGGAATGTGGGGATATTTGTAGGAAAGGAATCAAAGGTTCCACTTTCTGGACATTACCAGGTATGTCACTGGACGGGAAGGTGCCCAACGTTCCCTCCCTTATGGTTGTGTTCTGTCAGTGCATCAGAGTTCCTAGAGAGCAAAGACCACTTTGAGGATGATCCGTTATTCATTGAGGAATTGTAAGAAAAAACCTACATGCCCCTGGTAAATTTTGAGGACAGAAGGCTGTGAGGAATGCATACAGAAGTGGGATCTAGTGTATAGGGAAGGGGGTTTACATTTCCATCTTCCTCAAGGAAAGCTCAGGGAGGTGTGAAGTAGCCCATTCATCTCAAAGAAATGTTCTCAGCTGAATGAGAACACCCCATGGTGGAGATGATACAGCCTGAAACCATGGGTGTTTATTGCTCCATTCCTCTCAAAGCATGTTCTCATCTTGCCCTCCTTATTCGTCAGCTCTTGTGGGCCTATGTCAAACTTGCTGGTTCTCAGCATCTTGCCTTGGCCTCAGCACTGTAAGTGCCAAGCACTCCTGTTCTCAGCTCCCCAGTACAGTCTCTGCATTGTATACTGTGCCATGCATTGACTATGCCTCACCCTGATCTCAGCAGTGAGCTTCTGTGCCACACATACCTGTTAAGTACCTGGCGCAGACTCGGTTTATCATTCCTAATGCAGGAGACTTCATCAAGCCTATCCCAGAAAATAAATGATCTGTTCTGGCTGGGACTCTGCAAAATGGCATCAGAGCCAGCACAAATGTGGCAACTAGTTCCTCCCATATCATCCTGGCCCCACCACTGCCATTTCGGCTTCATATTCCCCCCTGTGACACATAGTTTGGTCAACCTAACCCCCACTGTAAATGCAGCTAGGTAGATGGAAGAATTCTTCCATTGACCTAGCTAGTGCCTCTCAAAGAGGTAGATTAACTACATCAATAGAAAAACCTCTTCCCATCAATGTAGGAAACATCTACACTACAGCACTGTAGTGCATGGTGTTAAGTATCAGGGGGTAGCGGTGTTGGTCTGTATTCACAAAAACAACAAGGAGTTCAGTGGCACCTTAAATTAAATTTAAGGTGCCACCGGACTCTGTGTTACTGTAGTGTAGATATGGCATAAGCAAGTCTCAACCTTAATAGCACAGCTGCTCCTCCACTATGATCATGACTTCAGTGATGCAGTCTACAAACAGGGGTGAGGAAAGAGTAACCCAAGAATAGCAAGAAAGAGGCTAGAAAGGCAATACAAGGATACCAATGATAAAAACATGGAGTGAAATTCAACCCCGTACAGAGCATCAGCACAAGGCCTGTACACCTTAGGACATCAATATGCAGCCTAAATGGCTTCCAGGCTACGTGCTAGCCCTCTGCACAGTGCAAAATTTCACCCTAGGTAAACAGCATATATAAATCTGAAGTCACAGCAAATCCTGAAAGTGGACATAGAGAGTGACTTCAAGTTTTTTTGATTAATGGAAAAGTAGCACTTGTTATACTAAGATTTCTGTGTTGCTTCTGAAATAAACTCCTATATTTGCTAAATCTAGGGTCTTTTACCTGCTCTTGATAGAAACAAGCTCATCCCACCAGACCCACTACCAGTTTCCACCACAGTGTCTCCCTGGTTGATATCCATCATCATCAGCATTGCATTAATATCCTAAGGGTTAAAAGAGAAATAAAATACCAATACTTTTATACTGTATATTCAAACTTTAATATGTTAGAATACTGCTTAAAGGGACAGCCTGATTTCCAGCGGTGCTGAGTACTCTTAGGTTCCATTGAAATCAATAGGAGCTGTGGGTATGCTGCACCTCTGAAAATCACTATGCAATCGCATAAGCCACCTGAAGCTCCTGCAGCTATTCAGGTCAACAAAGCAAATATTAATAGAAAGAAGTAATTTACTAATACAGGAATGATAGGACTCCTTAATATAGTAAAACACAAGTGGCAAATTATGATCGTAAAACAGTGGTTCTCAAACGTTTTTACTGGCGACCCCTTTCACACAGCAAGCCTCTGAGTGCGACCTCCTAATAAATTTAAACACACTTTTTAATATATTTAACACCATTATACATGCTGGAGGCAAGCGGGGTTTAGGGTGGAGGCTGACAGCTCGTGACCCCCCATGTAATAACCTCGCGACCCCCAGTTTGAGAACCCCTATTGTAAAAGCTAAAGTATCCCACTGTAAAACACTGACTGTTTAGTAGGAAGGAAGCTGTCTAAAAGTAAATTGTACTGTTTCCCTAAACTGAAAATGCTTGGATATACAAATTAAAAACAAAAGACTCTCCCTTAGAGACTGCATCTCTAACAAGGTTTTAAATTAGGACTACCCGAACTTTTATATGTGAAGGGCTGCTTAATAGAAATCCAAAACATCTCCAGATCCTTGAGATTGGAACTGTACATCTAATCAAAGTTCCCTAAACCCATGGCTCATCAGACCCTTCACCACCCTAACCCAATGGTTCCGGTACCCATCTTGTAGCTGGGTGAACTGGGGAGTTCCTGCCTTTTTAAAACCAATAATCATCACCAGCTGCTGTTTAAACGGTTTTTAAGTTAAAATTGTTCAGTTGTGGAAACATCCATTGCAACAACTGACAACCCACGCAACAGTGACTTACCTTTGGATATGAAATAGCAGGTCCTCTCTTCATCAACAACACAAAATCTTCTAAGGCTGGTCTCCTTATCAGGAACTGAAACCCACTAGAAGTCCTAAATATTTGGCCCGGTAGTTTGCCTATTATCTCCAGGTGGCTAATAGCTCCCCAATTGCTATTCAATTTCCCGACAGCTGTCAGGTTACGCATATGTTTAAACTCCGTGTAGGTTTTTCTGCGAAACTCTGCTAAAATCAAGTCCCCGGCTTGGAAAGGCAGATCTTTAGCCGATGTGTTATGGGTGTCAACAGGCGTCTTGTCTTCATCCCTCTGCAGCTGTGCGGGCGAAGACCTACTGGCAGCAGGCAGCTGGAGGGGAGATTCACTGCTGTCCTCCTGCCTTGTTTCCCCCTGGTCTGCGCGCCGTAGGTCCCTGATCTCTTCCGAGAGCAACTCCTCTGGTAGCAGTCGGCTCACTCTTTCCAGAGGAGACAGGGCCCTTTCCCAGGCTCGCCTCCTCCGGCTCCTCAGCACCTGACCCGGGTCCGCCTGCGATGCACCCGCCTGGGGGGAGTCGGCTACACGGGATGCAGCGGCACTGACCTGCTCTTCCGACTCGGCCCCACCTCCATCCCGGGGCGAGCCGGAACACACCGCTCTGACCGCCCGGAGGCGATGGGCGGAAGGCAGGGGACGAGAACCCTGCTCCCGGGTGCGCGGTGCCCCTAAGCGATCGCTAGCCTCAAACACTTCCCTGCCCAGCAGCGCCCGGAACCAGCTCGCCCGCCTCCTCCCGCACTGCGGCACCAACGCGGTCCTCTCCGGCCCCTCGCGCGCGGGCTGCGTCCGACTCTCCCTTCCCAGCACTTGCAGGCTCAGCCGCCGCCTGGCACACTGCAGCATGGCTGCGCCCTCCACCCGTCCGCACGGCGCCGGCCGGGAGCGCTACATACAAAGCTGCCGTGGCCGGGAGAGGCCCGGGCGCTGCTTGCCGGTCTAGCCTGTGCTGCAGGCTGGTTGTTCCCCCTGGGCTGGACTAAGGACTTGTTCACGCGCACGCGGACTCGCCTTTGCCTTCCCCCTCCAGGAACCACGAGGGCCAACACAGCAACACACGTCTGTACTAAGCCTGCGACCGTCCGGATCCACGTGTTTGCCCACATGGCCCAGGCAGCGCCGATCAGATTGGCGTCCGGCAGCCGCTGTTCCCTTCACAAACAGCCTTGTGTTCCTTCGACCCCCCTCACCCTAATAGCGTGAGAGTTTGAAAATGACCCACGAAACCCCTTCATCATGTAGAGGGAAAGATTTTAAAACGGCTTTAAAATGAATACAGACTGCGAAGATGGTTCCTTCCAAGTAGGAACAAGTGGGCGACAAGGAGCGGATCACTTGATGATTACCTGTTCTGTTCATTCCCTCTGGGGCGCCTGGCATTGGCCACCGTCTGAAGACAGGATACTGGGCTAGATGGACCTTTGGTCTGACCCAGTATGTCCGTTCTTATATTCTTAAGAGATTTGGAAGGATTTGAAATACAATCCCATAAACATTCCCATCTATAAAAAGGGAGAATTGACTCTTAAATCTGTTCTGAAGATTACAATTAATCCAAACATTAATCAAAAGCCAGTTAAAGTATTTTGAACAAAAAAAATGCTATAAGAATGTTAAGATTATTATTTATTATACCTTCTTATAGTTGTTGCCACACTCCCCTCCCTCCAAATCAAGAAAAAGAAAAACATACCTTAGTAGTAACAACTAATCTGAATGAATATAGTTTAAATCTGGTTTCTTGTTCAGCCAGACAAAAACACGAAGCCTGACTTTTTGATTTAAATGAATCATAATGTAATTTTAAGTTTCTTTGAGCAAAACAGTTTGGCACAAAAGACAAAACATAGGTAAGGCAGATATGCTGCTGCAATTTAATGTTTTTAAAAAACAAATACAATCAAAAGAAAATTACAATATGTTGTAAATTTGAATAGAACTTTGTCTCTAGAAGCTTGTCTAGAGGCTTGTTTTCACTTACAATGCATAATGGTGGAGACGGAACAACTGCAAAATCACTAGGCCGGAGGTCAGGGATTGACTACATTTTCTGAAGATTTAAGGTTTTTGTCTATGTTGCAACATAGTCTGAGCAATTTCTTTGCATCTTTATTTTTCAGAATGAATTATAAGGCCCGCATTTGCAATGAGCTCAGTGTGGATGGACCCTGTGACCACAGGGAGCTCACTGCAGGACTAGAGCCTAAAAGAGGAAAGACAATGGGAATCCACTGATGGCATGTGCCTATTTCAAAAAACAATAGCTAAAAACCTAAAACTAAGAAAAACCCATTTAAAAATCCACCCTCCCTCCTACCCTCATCCTTTAAATCCTTCCGTAAAATTCATTTCTGCTGTGTTGTTTAGAAGTGTTACACTTTACTGGGAAAAAAAATGCAAAGCTTCATTATTTGCATCAGAACCATAAGATGTACTCAGGCCCAGAGTGAATTCTTATATTGTTACTGTAAACTATTATGTACTTTCTCATCCCTTGCCATCATCCCTATGGGACACAGACCTTGAGTAAAATTTTCAAAAGCACCTATGTGACTTATGAGCCCAAGTCCTGTTTTTAAAGACACCTTTGAAAATGTTTTTGGTTGTCTTTTCTCATGTTTCTGTAAAGTGACTATCATATTTCCGGGTGCTGTAAATCAAATAAATAATCATGTTAATAGCTCTTGAAGATCTGGCTGTGAGATGTGCATGGTTTTAATAGGGTTACCATATTTAGTGCCTCCGAAAGGAGGACACTTTAAAGGGGCCCCAGCCCCGCCTCCGCTCCGGCCCCAACTCCGCCCCCTCCTCTGCTTCCCGCGAACATTTGAGTCGCGGGAAGCCTGAAGCAGGTAAGGGTGGGAGTGGGGGGAGGAGGCGCGGCCCACCCCCGGCACCGCAGGTCCCCAGCCCGTCCCCCGAGCCCCCGGCCCGGCCCGGCACCGCCGGCTGAGTCCCCGACCTGGCACCCGAGTCCCCGGCCCGGCCCGGCACCGGGCCCCCTCGAGCACCGCCGGCCGAGCCCCCGGCCCGGCCCGGCACCCGAGCCCCTGGCCCGGCACCCGGCCCCTCCGAGCACCGCCGGCACCCGGCCTGGCACCCGGCACCCGAGCCGCCGGCCGAGCCCCCCGGCCCGGCCCGGCACCGGGCCCCCCC